>NW_018228557.1:0-1033 GCF_001263595.1 Phalaenopsis equestris
ATACCTTTTCCAAATTTTCATTAGACACTTGGAACAGACTGCAAAGAGAGAAAATTGTGGAGCGGTGTCCTAGCCCATAAGTTGATCCATGAACGATCAAGCCCAAAGCTCACTTCACAATTATAGATCCAATGTCGATCGGCAGTCCTCTTTGGTAGCAGTAATTCAAAATGGCACTTTCCATAGAAACTTTATCGATCTTCATTGTTGGTAACAGTTTCGCAGAAATGAAAAAGTGTCAATATTTTGAAAAGGGAATCAGAAGTGTTGCAGAAAAACTAGCATACCTGTTTTCTCTTGTTTCCCAATTGTCAGTTTCATCCATTAAATATTGGTAAATCTCATTCATCTGGTTTCTCGTTGAGACGAAATTGGAATGGTGGCAGACAGGAACATTCTCTATCATATATAATTTGTTGATCCGTGCAGGAGTGAAAGTGACCCATCTTCCTCGCACATAAACAACTCCTTGCTTGATTCCATGTAAATTTCCATAAAATTCTTTTACCACTGGAACCACCACGGTGGTAGTAGTGTAGCACAACACTTCCCATCTTCGCTGCACTATCATTTCTTCAATATCCGTTGTGGGATTATTCAATCCGCGATTCACGAATCCTCGTTGTTTGATTAATCTTTTCTTCGTCAGCAACTTGTTAAAGATTCGTTGCGCTTCCACACTAATAAACTTTCGCTGATTGAAAACTCGCATTCTGGGATTATCAGGGGAATTGGATGCCATAGGAATGAAATTGGTAGAGTTTCACTTCATTTTTGGAGGGAAAATATGAACTATTTTTAGAGGGAAAATAGGAACTAGGAATTGAATTTTTCAGTTTAAAAAGATTATTCCCGCCCAGAAACCGCCAAAAATCGCCATTTGAACCCAAGAAACCGCCATTTCACCGGTCTCGTCGTCGGCGAGGTCAAGGGCGCCTTCGGCGAGCCTTTGTATTAATTTTGCCTGGACACTTTGAAAAAACCTGCCGTCGGCAGATTTGAGGGCGTCGTCGGCGCCCAAGGCAAAATTTTC
>NW_018228558.1:0-825 GCF_001263595.1 Phalaenopsis equestris
AGCTATGTTTTAGACATTTTTGTGTCCATCGGTATCTATAAGAGGATAATATTTGCCTTTTCTCAGCAGTAAGTAGATTTCGGATAATTCTTCTTCCTTCTGATGAGGTCCCTCTTCAGTAGGTATTTTCTCAGAGATCTGAATTTTAGCTGCTTTTCGGGCTTTCCTATTGCGGTTTCTTCTCTGATACCGGGTCAATGGTACAGTGATCCGATTTCAAAAGTTGAAGGTACAGCAGTTAATCCTTCAATTGGATTTTCTATTATCATGATTTCTTTTCCCTTAGTGGCGGGAACAGAGGTCTTTGTTGGTGTTATGGTGACAGCAGTAGAAGTCTTGGTTTTCTTATGAACTTCTTTACCATTAAAATTTTTACTCTTACATATTGCATTTGATCTTTCCTACATATATATTACCAAGAGAAAATATATATTGATCGAACTATATTTTGTTCTGATTCATAAACAATGCAAACTCACTGATGTCTCCCTATTAATTTAAAGGAGAAGATGTCAGGATCGCGACTGATTTTTGCTTTCAAAGATGGTCTGAACTTTGCTTTCAACGAAGAAGATGTACCACAAGGAGGCATAATCGATTTTGTTGTAGTTGGGTTAGTTATATGGCCAAAGTGTTGTAGTTTTAGTGCAAAGACTAAAGCTAACAACAGGGAAGTCTAAGGACCAGTTAAAAAATTCAAAATTTTCAAAATTTATGTAGTATTAGTTCAATTTGCAAAATTGAAATATTTTAGGACCCAGTACGGGATCCAAAAAGGCAAAACCATCCTCGAAAGGAGACAAAAATGCAAAGTTTGGGACCCAG
>NW_018228559.1:0-234 GCF_001263595.1 Phalaenopsis equestris
TTTTTAAATAAAATAAAAAAATGGTTAAGAATAAAACACATCTCGAGGAATCAATTTACGAAGCATGCCTGTTGCAGGAGACGATAAATTTCTTCTCATATTATTTTAAGCAAGTCCATCAAATAGATTATATTGTAGGTGCTATGCCTTCACAGCCAGAATTTTCTATATATCAAATATCAAGTGAGTTATCAGGGATGCATGGTACACAATATCTAAGCGATAAAGGGATAT
>NW_018228560.1:0-1077 GCF_001263595.1 Phalaenopsis equestris
AGCAACAAGTTATTGTCGAGGTGAAGAAATTAATAGAAGCTATCTTTGTGCGATAAGAGAAATACCCCACACGGTTAGCCAATGTTGTACCAGTTAAGAAGAAAAATGGACAAATTCATGTATTTGTAGACTTCAGGGATTTAAATAATGTGTGTCTAAAAGATGAGTTTCTACTTCTGATACTAGAGTTAATGATGGACATCGCTTCGACACATAAAATTTTCTCCTTTATGGATGGATCTTCAGGATATAACCAGATAAAAATGTCTCCAGAAGATGCAACACTTACAGCATTCAGAACACCAATTGGGATTTTCTGCTACACAGTGATGCCATTCAGATTAAATAATGTCAGAGTAATATATCAAACCATTTGTACGATTTGAGGATAGTGTTTGAACGATTACAATAATATAATCTTAAGATGAATCCCTTAAAGTGTGCCTTCGGTGTTAGCTCTGAGAAATTTCTAGGATTTTTTGTTCGTCATCGGGGAATCGAGATCGACCAGGATAAGATTAAAGCTATCTTGGAAATGCCTACTCCCAAAACTTTGAAACAACTACATTCCTTCCAAGGAAGTTTGGCATATCTGAGACACTATTTATAATCTCTCAGGTAGGTGTTAGCCCTTTTCAGAATTAATTAAAAAAGACGTCAAATGCATTTGGGAAGAGAAATGCCAGCGGGCCTTCAAGGATGTTAAACAATACTTAATAATACCTCCTTTTTTGACAGCCCCTATCCCGGGAAAATCGTTGGTACTTTATACTGCGGCTTTAGACGAATCTCTCGGAGCCCTATTAGCCCAAGTCAATGATGAGGGTAAGGAAAATACACTCTACTACTTAAGTCACCGTTTAATATTGACGGAAATAAAGTATCAACACATCGAGAAGCATTATCTAGCTTTAATTTTCGCTGCCCAAAAGCTTAGGCATTACATGCTTTCTCATAAAATTACTCTCATTTCAAAAGTTAATTCATTGCAATATTTGATGACTCGACCAACACTTTCTGGACATTTAGCAAGATGGTCGATGGTTTTACTGTAATTTGATATAACTTTTGTTCCCC
>NW_018228561.1:0-8004 GCF_001263595.1 Phalaenopsis equestris
TTTTTTTTTAAAGGATAGTAATTATATTCCCATAAATTTTATATAAAAAGGGAGCCAAAAACCTGTTATAGAGAAACATAAAATAAGATAAATCATTTGATACAATAGATAATGAAAAAAACTCCTCAATTTTTTTTTTAAGAAACGAAAATTTATTCGAGTAGAAACTTGAGCCCACGATCTCAATATTAGATGCATGGAGGTATGAACCACTAGCTATGGCCTCGTTCAATGAAAAAAAAAAAAAACTAAAAAAAATGTTTTATATTGAATATTATCAAATGCATCTAAACATTCATAGTGCATAATAGTTATGCTAGTAAGAAAACAAAGAGTAAACCATTAATACCATTAAAATGTAGAGAAGCAATAGAATAATGGTATAATTTCCAATAAATACCTCAATTTATTTATGTGCTTTGTGAAAATAACTATGTCTTTGTAGTAAGTATGATGAACCGCCAAGTATTTATAAAGGAGATTAAGTATTATTAAAAGAGAAGACTAAAATTTAAGTGGTTTAATTTAAAATATGCTTGTGTCCAAATAATAGAAAGAGGATCTAATTTATAACAAAGAAGTCACAATTATGGGGTATAAGAAAAAGTCACGTGTCAAAATTCAAATAAAAGAAAATTACCCAAAAAAAATGTTTAAATAAATATTAGGAAATTATCCTTGTTAAGAGTTTCTCAAAAAGCTTTTATCAATTTAGTGAGATAATGCTTAAGACTAACATGAATGAAAATCTTCAATTTCAACTTTTTATTAGTTTCTCTCCCTCTTTTTTTCCCTTCACAATTTTTTCATAAACACTAAACAATTGTTTATATTGGCACGTCAATTAAGTTTTTATGAATCAAGTTAGGCCTGGTTTGGAGCGGCGGTGAACCTGCGGCGCGGTGGAGGGCTAAGATTTGGCGCTGTTTGGCGTGGCGGAGCAGCTGCGATGCCCTGCGATATCGCGTAAATGCGGGCCGCAAGTTCGACCCCATGGCCCGCTTTTTCCCTTCGACTTTTTACTCACCTACGCCCACTTTGTTTCGATTCCACCATAATCCCCTCCTACCTCCTTCAACTCTTGGGCAAGAAAAGTCTGATCTTCTCCCTCCCTCCCCTCCTTCCTCTTCTCTGATGCATCTCACAATTGCTAGTCCGTCATCTTCCTCCTCCGTTACTAGAATATATGTGAATGCCTTGTTTTTTTGATTTTTGGTTTGGTTTTTAACCTTCCTCCTCTGTGTGAATGTGAATAGCTCTTTTACTGGAATATATGTGAATTCCTTATATGGATTGGATGTAGGTATTCAATGTGAATGCTATACATTTTTGGTGGTTTAATTTTTAGTTTGGTTATTTGTGTGAAAAAAAAATTCACTCATGGATTGGGGATAACAACAATCTAATGTTGTATTTTTTTTTTAGTGAAGCTCTATATTGTCTTGGTTCTGTCGGTCTCTGCTTCTGAAGTATTAAATATGTAGCTGTCACAATTCTGTTTTAAACGACTTTATTAAATAGGGGCAGAATGATCATTTTACTAGAAACAGTTGCTGCCCCATAACTGTTTTCACATAGCTGCAATAAACACACAGTCTTCTTCCTATAGCAGCTTCCTGGAGCAGCGCAGCTGCAGCTGAAAAACTGAGAAATTGCAGTTCCTCCAAACAGACCCTAAATAGCCCCCTAGTTAGTTGTCATATTATAATTTTAAATATAAGGGCATGAGTGTCCAAACTTTTTTATTTGAAATGGGTGGATATAATGCTTAAGACTATCAGAATGAAGTTCTTCTGTTCTATTTTTATGTTAACTTTCTTGTTCACCCCTCCTTTTTCTTTCTCAAAATTATCATAAAAACCAAAAATTCTCTTATATTTTCAAGCCAATTAGGCTTTTATAAATCATATCATATATCCGCCTACTTAGCTATGATCTTATAATTTTAAATAAAACGGGGTAAGTGTTCAACTTTTTTATTTGCAACCTCACCCATTTCACTATCACACTAATTCAATATAAAATAATCCAATTTATCTAAAATCAACCCTTTCATTTCATTTTTTTTAATCAAAAATCAAAGTCTGATTCAAGTCTCATTAAATTTGCTTCATACATAAACATTGAGCTAACTCTTAACAAAGTATCCAACGTATTTTAAATCTTGTGCAAGAATTTTAATAATTTACTGATAATGTGATCCATGCACGTATATTAAATCAAAGTTTTATAGTAAACGAGTCAAACGTGTTCGACTCGTTTATATTTCGAGCTTAAAAAGTGTGTTCATGTTCGACTCATTTGCTTAATGAGCCGAACACGAGTCATTAACGAACAAAGAGTCGTTTTGACAACCCTAATCACGTAGTCATAAGATGTTAATGATTGAGGCAAGATTTAAAAATCTAATTTAATAATTTTTATTCTATTTTCTTAATTAATACTTTTAATTGATTATAAATCTTTGAAGTAGTCAATTAAATTTTTTAAAAGTATTACTCATCAAATATATATATTTGATGAATAATATTTTGAGTTAAAACGAGTCGAACACGACTGAGTAAATATTTATTCATGTTCGACACATCAACTTAACGAATGAGCCGAACATAAATATTTTCTCAAACCACGATGGGTTTTGACAGCCCTAGTCTTCACGTCCTTATGTCTGTTCTGATGTCATTGTGATGCTAGGCTTACTTACCATATGCGTCAGAATTGTTCCTTGTCAAGCTTAGCTATCAAAAACACGTACCGTTCCAATTTATGGGCGCACATGAAAGAGTGAGAAGATCTAATTGCAGTACTACGGACTGTGGCATCACAGCTAGTGCTCATGTCATTGATGTTTTTTAAGGATTTTACATGTATAATACATTAAATTTATGTAGTTACATATCTGAAATGTAAAGTTCAATATTTATATTTTAGCACTTAGTGATATACACGTATATATAAAGATTATGTATTAGATACTGTTGAGAAATTAGGGTGAAAAAAAATAAGAATCGACATAAATCCAGAAGAACACACAGAGATTTACGAGGTTCGGTAAAGATGTCTGCATCCTCGGGAGCAGAACGGGGATCTTCTTTTCAATATTCAGAAAAGAGTACAGAATACAAGATTCAAAATCTCAAAGGCTCAGAGACTTACATAAGGTTACAAACATGACATATATATAACCCTATAGTACAATATGTAATTACTTAAATTACCTCAGTACTAAACCGATGGGTGTTGCCCCCACACCCCCAACCCACATAATGAAACTCTCCCGGTTGGACAGATCCTTTTGCTCCAATTCGTTTGTGGGCTCCGCTCCGCTCCAGCATCTGTCCCATTGATAGTATATGAGTCATACCTAACAAATCTCCACCTTGGTGAATATCCAGCCCCTTAGGAGAAATACATATGCCTGACAAATCCCCACATTGGCGAATATTCAGCCCCTTAAGAGAAAATACATCATGGAGTTCTTTATGCACTAATGTGGGTTGGGCCATCACGCTTCCACTGCGCCCTCGTTGACTCCCCAATTCACTAAATTCCAAGAGACAACTTTTCAATTCCAAGAGACATCTCTTCATTCCAAGAGACTCCAAATTCTGGTATTATGAGTCATACCTAACAAATCTCCACCTTGGTGAATATCCAGCCCCTTCAGGAAAAATGCATATACTTAACAAATCTTCACCTTAGTGAATATTCAGCCCTTTAGGAGAAATATATCATGGAGTTTCTTCTGCACCAATGTGAGTTGAGCCCTTTTAAATAATCCCTTAATTTAAGATTCTTTAATTAAGTTCCCCTTAATTAAGTTTCAAAGAAAAAAGGAATTTCCCTTAATTAAGTTTCTAAGAAAAAAAGAAATTTCCCTTAATTAAGTTTTCAAGAAAAAAAAATTCCCTTAATTAAGTTTCCAAAGGAATTTCCCTTACTTAAATTTTCCTTAATTAAACTTTCTCAGAAATCTTTTTCCTTAAACTTCCAAGAAAAGCACCGCCTCCACTTACAAGACCGCCTCCGCTTACAAGAAAAGCTTATTTTTCCTTTCAGAAAAGCTCTGCTTTTCTCTGCTTTCAAGAAAAGCTCATTTTTCCTTCCAAAAAAGCTCTGCTTTCATTCTCAAAAAGGCTTTGCATCCGCTTTCTAGAAAAGTTCCTTTCCAGAAAATCTCCTTCCAGAAAAGCTCCTTTCCTCTTCTGTCTCCCTTTCCTATTTTGGCTCCAGCGATTCATGCGAACCCCTTCCCGTGCAACTGGTTCCTCCCGCGCGGAAACCACTGTCGCGAACTGTTAGTTGTCAAATTTGCTGAACGTGCGGGATTCGCGAAAACCACTACCACAAACTGTTCCTTCGCGCCCAAACCCGCGAACGCTTCCCGTGGTTTGCGAACTGCTGCTCTCGTCTGCTATGATTCACAAACTTCTTCGTCTGATCGCCTGCGAACTCCCGCGCCGCGTGAACTTTGGAAACCCTGTCGCGTGGAACTGCTCTACGTGTGACTCTTCCTACGCTGAACCGTCGAACACCCTCTGTGCCAATCCGAACAACTGTAATGATTCGTCAATCGAACCCTTGTCGAACTCCGTCGAAGCCGAACTCCGAACTTCGCCTTCGACCTGAAGCCTGAATTGTTCAAACACTAGTCGAACTCCTCGGCCAAAACCTTCTTTATTCCTGCGCTGCCCAAATTTTTCTTTCCTGCCCTCGAACCTTGCTCTGATACCACTTGTTGAGAAATTAGGGCGAAGAAAAATAAGAATCAACAGAAATCCAGAAGAATACACAGAGATTTATGAGGTTCGACAAAGATGCCTACATCCTCGAGAGCAGAGCGGCGACCTCATTTTCAATATTCAGAAAAGAGTACAGAATACAAGATTCGAAATCCCAGAGACTCACCTAGGGTTACAAACAAGATATGTATATATATATATATATATATATATATCTCAAAGCTCGAACTAAAGTACAATATATAATTACTTAAATACCTCAGTACTAAACCGCGGGATGTTACCCCCGCATCCCCAACCCATATAATCTGTCCCATTTATGGTATATGAGTCATACCTACCAGATACGTAAATATATAAAAAATTATGTGATATGTCTTTAAATCAACCCCCCCTATTAAATTGTAATTAATCTGATTAGAAATGTGAATAAAATTTATCTGTATTTCCCATTCTTATTTATTGTCATTTTGATTAAATGTTTTAATAGTTTTTGGTATTATATATTATTATTTTGGTTTTTTGAAAAAAAAAATATATGTAACGAAGGTGTTGTGTTCTCATGAAATATATAAACTGAATTATTACTTAATATATAGTCTTGGAAAGGTAGATAAAGTCTATAGGTTTACAAATTTGATTGTTTAAGTATTTTCATATACAAATTATACTAGCAAAGTGGAGAAAAAAAATAGTTTGTGACATTGTTGTGACAAAGTTTGAAAGAGAAACCTGTGGTATATAGCGGCTACCAAATAAATTTTAGGATTAAAGTTTTTGCGGATAAAAAGGAAAAGTTTATGTTGGGCAAGTCTATTATGTGATACAAGATTTATTTAAAATCAATTTGGATTCATACCATGCAAGTTTACTATGAAAGTTATACATTTACTGAGAGGTTTGATGGAAAAATACAAAAAGATTAACGAGGAGCTTGAAATAATTGTTGTTGATTTCGAAAACAATTTATGACCAGAAATCAAGGAAGTAGTTTGCATAGTTCTAGAAAAGAAATATGTTGATGTTGTTTAATTCAAGTCAATAAAAAAAGTACTTACTTGTGTTCGAACTCAGTGATTTAGCAATTATTTTACTATTTTGGTTGGATTACATTAAAAATTGATTCTAAGCTCATATCTTTTTGCTTTAGCTATGAATGTTCTTAATAGACTTTTATAGGAGGATGTTCTTTAGTGTCTGTTTTTTGCTAATGATATTTTTCTTGTGGATAAGACTAGAGAAAAAACTTGAATTATGGAAGTCAACTTTAGAGTTTAAATGCTTTCTTTTGAGTAGATCTACAATTGAATACATGGAACATATTTTGAGTAGTAGTAGACCTAGTGGAGGGGTTATAGTAATAGATCAAGTCACTAAAAGGAGAGAATATTTTAGATATCTCATGTCAATTGTTCAAATTGATGGTGATATAGGTGGGAACGCTATTAGTAGAATTCAAGTATGTTGGTTGAAGGAGATAAATAAAACATACATATTATGTGATAGAAAAGTACCGTTTAACTTTAAGAAAAAAATTATAAGATGGTGGCGAGATCTGCAATGATTTATGACACAAAATGTTGGCTTGTAAAAGAGAAGCATAAAATTAAGTTTAAGTGTTGTTGCGATGTGAATGCTATAGGTTTGATGAGTGGCTTTACACTTAGAGATAAAATGAAACAAAATGAATATATTCATGATAGGGTTAGAGTAGCTCTAATGGCCAACAAAATTAGAGAGAGTCCTTTTAAATGATTTGGTCACATTAAGTGTCGACCATCAGATGATTCAGTTAGAAGAGTAGACAGTTTTAGATTTGACTTCTGTTAAAAAAAAATATAGGCGAACCTAAAAAGACTTGGGCATGTTGTATAAAAAGTGATCTTAATTTATTAGAATTAAATGAATATATGACACTCAATAGGACAATAAAGAAAAAAAGTTTCATATAATTGAAACCACTTAGTGGGATAAATGCTTGTTGCTGCTGTTGTTGTTGTTTAGATATTTTCTTATTTACTATCACATAATAGTTAAAAGTTTTCTAATTTTTGGTGAAGTTGTTTAACTTAATTTTGCACTTAAAACCCTTTTTCAAAAAAGTGTATATTCTGGGTAAAACCCACTTAAAGAAAAAGATTGAAAAGGCCTTGTTGCCATTAAGACTTTGGTAGATCTGTCTATAAATGTTGCAAGCTATGTTTCTAAAGTTGGCCATTTAAAAATGCAGAAACTCTGTCAGTGGCACAGCTGCAACCGAGATATCTCACAAAAGAAAACAGAAAGTTTCTTAAATGGAAGATCAAAGATACAACACCTTGCTTTGAAGTTCATTGGTGCTTCCA
This sequence comes from Phalaenopsis equestris, assembly GCF_001263595.1. Taxonomy (NCBI): domain Eukaryota; kingdom Viridiplantae; phylum Streptophyta; class Magnoliopsida; order Asparagales; family Orchidaceae; genus Phalaenopsis; species Phalaenopsis equestris. Next base: position 7,088 of record NW_018228561.1, read on the forward strand.
TTAAGCATTTTTTATTCATCTAATTATGCCTCCAATTACTGATTGTAATGAAAAGGATTATTATTAAGATAAAATTAAAAGCAAAAACATTAGTATCACAAGCATGTTTAAGCTCCATGTTTTTTTTTTAATTATTAATTAGGAAAAATTTAAATCCTCTTTTATGAAGTTAAGCCATAATCAAAGTTTTGTTGATGTCATTGATGATTATGAATTTGAGATTTTCTGTATGATAAAGAACTTTAATCGGCATACAAGTTGAGAAAAGTATTGACACATTCCATGAACATTAATTCGATTTATATTTCGTTAGAATATATTATTATCTTGAAATATATAAGAGCATACATTATGAGCTTTCATATCTAGCTCCTTGTTTTAGTGTTGTGTCAGAACAGCTTGAATTTGTAATTGCTATATGATGTATTCTTATTAATTACTATCATTTAGAATGATAAGCTTCCTTTAACGGCACTTTCATTTTAGTGATTTGTATTAACTTCATGAACTTGAAATTTTTTAGATGGAATGTAATTTTCAGGAAAGATTTGCTATCATTTGAAATTATATTTTGTTAGGACATATATATATATGTATATATTTGCGCCGTGTACTCAGATCAATTGGTCGGACATATGCTTCTGCTTGTCAGTTGTAAGTCCCTTTTGGTCTGAGGTTCGATTACTCCCGAGTGTAGAAGCTGGTACTCGAATTCTTAGGCCCTTGATGGATGATCGGGACTCATATAATAGCCTCTGACCATTCTTTTTTAAATATATATATATTAGCTTCAAAATGCTATTTTAAAGTGGCAAGTGACTTGCCATTGATGTTGTGGCATTGACTGTTTCACAATTCTTTTTGGAATAAATTAAAAAAAAAAAAATAAAAAATGTCACTTTAAAAATTTAGCCAAA
>NW_018228562.1:0-1612 GCF_001263595.1 Phalaenopsis equestris
GAAAGGGACTGGCAGTTACGACAGGAGAAGAAGGTAAGAAGTCACTGGAGAGGAATAAGGTGACTGGAGAAACCAGAAATGGGGCCTCCTTATTCGGCTGAGAGGAGTAAAGGGAAAGCTTGGGCACGTTTCGGGCCCAAGAGAAGAAGGGGAAACACACATGAGGGAGATAATGTTTAGGGATTTTTTAAAACCCTTTTATAAAAAAAAATATTTTCTTATTATTTGTTCTTAAAGAAAATATCAAATTTCAAGCAATTCATTTGTGTGCGGTACCCTAATAAAATGGGTGTCCACTTTAGCTTAAATTGACATTTCGGACACAACGACGTGATCCTTTTCGTCCTCTGGGGATGTCCTGACAAACTCGTCAATGATCACGTCAAATTAACTTTGATCCATACACGACACGACAAATGAAATTATTTTAACCTAATCGGAGTCGTTCAATGAATATATCATTGACCGATCTTCACATAAGGGATGACCAAAATCAAACACATGCTCGCAGTGGCAAGTCAAACATCGCACGCGCCACGGTGTCCACCTATGTCTTTTAAATTTCTATAGGAACTCATTTTTAGCTTCAATATGTCGGCTTTTCAATTGACTCAATTGAATGTTAAGGATTTGAAACTGTCCATATGAAACTGTAAGGAGCGAAGAAATGGCTTGAATTACTAAGTGGTGTGGGTCCCAGTCTAGTCCTCTAAGAGAGAAAAAATAGGAAAATCTTAAGGCTAGATCCTAGGGTATCTAGAGAGTAGAAAACCTCAAAATTAGGTCAACAAACAGAAAATTTTTACAATGATAAAGGTAGTGTGGAATAAAACTTTGTTCCCTTTTACCAAAATCAAAACTGATGGAAGTTTTTCCCAAAGGAAAGCTAGTATAAGAGGGGTCTTCAGGGATCATCAAGGCAGTTTCTTGTTATACATTCAATCACCAATTATGGAAGAGGATGCCATTAAAGCTAAAACAACTACTTTATTCTGGGCTTTAAAGATAGCTAGACTAAACAAGTGGAATCTCTTACAAGTTGAAGTGGATTCTTCTCTGCTTGTGGAAATACACCCCCCTTGGCACATACAACAGTGGATTACTCAGATGCAACATTTACTCTGGGAGAGAAGGGTTTATTTCTCTTTTAGTTATAGGGAACAAAACAGATCAACCAATTTCTTAGCTATTATTGGAGTTGAATCTAAAATGGTTACGGTTTCCACCTATTGTTCTCCTACCCTTTTTTTTTTGCTTCACGGGGATAACTTCAATGCCCCCCACCTTAGACTTTTAACCTCTTTTTGAGAATTAATAGAAATCTACTTTTTCCTATCCATATATATATATATATATATATAATGGCGGCTAAACATTTTTCTCTGTTAGGGTTTCTCCCTAGATTGCCGCAATTTGGTTCCACTTGAAGATTGTTGGTGTTGTTTCTCTTTCTCTTCTTGCCACTTTGTCTTTGGGTGGTGGAACATATAAAATGGCGGCTAGACATTTTGCTCTACTATGGTTACTCCTAAGATGGCCGCAACTTGGTTCCTCTTAAAGATTGCTGGTGTTGTTTTTCTTTTCCTTCTTGCCACTTTGTCTTTGGGAGGTG
>NW_018228563.1:0-287 GCF_001263595.1 Phalaenopsis equestris
CCAACTGTGTCAGAGGGAATTCAAACCCTCAACCTGAAGAGATTTACACCAAAAATGCCAACCAACTACGCGGCGCGCGCGCGCACACACACACACACACATACATATATATATGAAAAAAAATGGACGAAGGCTATTATACGAGCTCTCAGACACCCTCATGTGCCCAACTATTCGAGGACCGCCCTCACTACCGATAAAATGGACAAATGGGTATTCGAACTCGTGACTTGAGAGGACTTATAACCTTCAAAGAGGCTGTTTTACCGACAGGCCACGACTGGCGG
>NW_018228564.1:0-3845 GCF_001263595.1 Phalaenopsis equestris
TGATATTGACATCCTTACAGAGGTTGTCCAACAATAATGATGGTGATGACGGACAACAACCCAACGACGGTGGTCCGATGGTTGCAATATAGTGGTGGTCTTATTGTGATGAGGGTAATGGCCAAGCGGCAAATTGACCTCGGTGGTTCGACAACAACAAAGACCATATGGTAGTGATCTAATAGTGATGACTGTGGTGGTAAATTGTGGTAAAGTTCGGGATCCCTCAAGAGCTTGAAGTCTAGGTCCCCATTCATGGAGAGAGTGGGGATCTAATTATAGATTTTCGGAGTGACATTCTCCATAAATACTGCATGAATTCAAACAACTCTATTGGACTACCCATAATGATTCTCTTAATCAGATATTGGTTTAGGAGCATTTGAATGTCTTAATGATGTCAAAATTAAGTGATCTTAAGCTCGTTGGATTCGTCACATCCAGATGCTATGCTTAACAATGAACTTGTTAGATTTAGAGTTTATTTAGTCCCCTAAAGTATGTTCCAAAGTTTTTCTTCATGCTTTAAGTGCATGATCTGGGCCCACTTGATCACAGATCAAATCAATTTTCATGTCATTTGTTTGTTCTCACTGAGACACTTCATTGCATTATAAATTTGTGTGTAAACATTTTTAAATTTGAATTTGAAGGTTCTGATTCAAATATGTGTCAAGATTCTTACATATCAATATGATTTTTTTAAGAACATATTAAATTTATTAATGAAAATATGACACTAAATAGGACCCAATGGAGAAAGAGAACTCATGTATCCGACCACACGTAATGGGATTAAGGCTCTGTTGTCGTATGTTAATCTAGCATTTTAAGCTACAAACACCTGATCAGTTGTAATTTCGTTATATTTTCCTTTTAAAACATGCATGTCCACGTTCTTCACATTTTGATTGAGATTTTGATAAGATGATTATTTGTTCACGAACATTATTACATAAATGGCTATAGACGAGATATTATGTTATAAACAGGTGAGCACCACCAATGGCTTGCAAGGTTTCCCCACAAAGCAAGCATCCCTTAGATCTCGGCTTAAAACGTGCCATAAAGGCTTTTTAGTGATTTCGCTTTCGCTATCTTTATTAGTTGAAAAGATATCTTGCTGTGTGCTTGCTGTGTTTTGCTTGTCATTGAAATAATTTGTCATAAAATAAGCAAAATATTTTTAAAAAATGAGTTTTTTCCACTTCAATAAATATTTTTTCCTAATAAAAATATTTATTTAGAAAGAATTTTTTGACGCAATATATTTATCCAACCTGCAAAAAAAAGCATTTTATTATTATTATTATTATTATTATTATTATTATTTTACTTTATTTAATTGAAGAAAAGAAATAAAATTGGCAAAATAAGCTGTTCATTGATCATAAATCTTTACCAAACTTTCTGACCTTTTAATTAATTCTTTTTTCAGTATTTTCGCTGAATCCTAGCAAAGAATTTATAGTTTCAACATGATTGTGCCGCAAGTAGGGCTGTCAAAATGGCTCAACTCTAGCGAACTTCTCTTGTTCGGCTCCTTAAGCAGCTCGTGTTCGGCTCGTTCGTTAAGCTTAGCGAGCCGGACACGAATAGATTTTTAAGCTCGAAATATAAACGAGCCGAACATGACTCGCTTGTGTTCGGCTCGAATTGACTCCTAAAGAAATAAATTAATTAATAAATAAATAAATAATATAAATATAAATCAAAATTAAGTTAAAATTGGAGTTATTGAGCTCTCTGCCATGGTGAACTATAGTTTTCTAAACGTTGGAGCCTATTAATTGGGAAATTAAACATAAACAATGAAATTTAAATTTATAAATATAAAATCACTCAGAAAAAAGAAAAGATAATTAAGAGAGTAAACCTCAATTATAATATCATAATTTCACCCTTTAAAATTCAATAAGCCACTTAAACCAAGTAAGATTATATTTGCAAACTTAAAATTTTGCATTTGAACCCTTTGTCGTCAAATCTAATTTAAAAACATAATATTGCACTTTGAAACTTCAATAATTTGATCTATTAAATATATAAAATGGAATGGTTAATTTAAATCCTATGTTGAATGTCAAAATCATATATAAAGATAAAATTTTAATTATGTAAAATATGGAAAATTACATTTTATAAAGTATTGATAATCCTAAATATTCCAATTCATAAAAAAAAAAAAGAGAGAGTAACTCTCCATCTAAAACACTTCAAGAAAAATTGGTAAATTTGTAAAGTCAAATTAACAAAGTTCTAATTAAAGTTAAGTAAAATTAAATAAATTATAAATTCGCCATCAAAACATTTTGAATGTTGAAAACCCTTAAAATCTAATTAAAAATCATTGCACAGATACACAGATATTTATACATAAATGAACCTGGATAAGGCATAGCCAAGGAATAAGATAACAAATGTAGTCTAAATACATGAATGTGAACATCTCTAGCCAATCTAAACAATCTGTTAAAAAGATTATTAGTTTGGAGCTGAGATCCTTGAATTGGCTGTTGGAGAGAGGTTTGATAAAGGTATTTGTGAGCTGTTATGTAAGTGGTAATGTGATGAACAATGATGTGATTTTTATGAATATATTCGCTGATGTAATGGCAGCCAATTTCAATGTGTTTGGTACTAGCATGAAACAATGAATTGTTGGTGATAGCAATTTCCAAGGTATTGTTGCGATACATGATAGTAGGTTGAGTAGTTAGAATTCAAAAGTCTTGTAGCAGACGGCTTGGCCGAATGATGCCAGTAGTGACCGTAGCGATGACACAATATTTAGCTTCAGTTGAGGAGCAAGCGACAGTTCGTTGCATTTTAACAGACCAGGGAATAAGAGTAGGGCTATAAAAAAATAAAATAATCTATGGTAGATTTACAATCCAACAAATTTCCATCCTAATTGAAGTCAACATAAGCTGTTAATGTGAGGTTAATTTTGGAAATAGGTGAGCGGAATGTTTGAGTTTCGATACGTCACCAACAAATTTTCATCAGCCAGCACGAATCTCGCTGTAATTTTTTTAACAAGAAACTTTTAAACTTCGATTAAGAGTCATCCAAAGCACCGATTTCAACAAACTTATAGTCAAACTGATCGGCTCGATGAGACAACCCTAATGATATGAAAGTCAGTCCAATCCGAGTCAAATCAAGCCCGAATCAAATCATTAAACCACTCTTAGAAAAGTTTCATAGATATTTGAAAGGTCAAACGGATTTTGAATCCAGCGAGTTCATAGTCGAATTAAGCGTCTTGGTAAGACAAATCCAACGAGCCCAAGATTACTCAATTCCGACATCGTTAAGGCACTCAAATGTCCATCAAACGTCATTTGATCAAGGGAAGCTATTTGAATCGTCTGATCAAAATGGTTCATATTCCTTCATTAATTGCACTCAAAACACTATAAATAGAGCATCACCCCTCACATGAATGGGGGAGGCTCAAGTTCAACATCATCCCTGCCATCACCGACCTTTTTCGACCATCGTCGATTACCGCTAATCACCGCTGACCTCCGTCGACCACCGTCAATTACCGTCAATCACCACTGACCTCTGTCGACCACCACCGATTGTCGGCGATCACTACTGACCTCCGTCGACCACCGCTGACCACCATCAGCTACCGTCAATCATCACTGACCGTCATCCACCGTCGATCATTGCCGACCACCGTTGACCGGACACTGTCAGGCAACACTGTAATATGAAAATCTAGTACTTTCCCGTCTGTGGGACAAGGGCTCGCTGTAATCATCAACATATAGTGGATTGTTATAACTGGGCCAGCCACGTGGTTTTTTCCCTTTACAGGTTTTCCACGTAAA
>NW_018228565.1:0-293 GCF_001263595.1 Phalaenopsis equestris
TCCTCTTTTGAGTTCGGGTTAGTGGTACAGTCCTTAAGCTTGACTCGATTTCAAACACGGGTGGCAGGACGGTTAATCCTTCAGTCGACTCTTCAACGATCATCACTTCTTTCCCCTTAGCAGCAGCGGGGATAACAGGTTTGACGGGTGCGGCGACGACAGTAGCTTTAGCCTTCTTGCAGGCAGGGAAGTCTTGAAGGCAGTTCAGGTTGAATTCTGAATTCTGCAAGCGGTTCTTGTATTTTCGGTGCAGCGATTTTCATTACCACGAATGGTGCTTTTTCGAGGATAAC
>NW_018228566.1:0-4842 GCF_001263595.1 Phalaenopsis equestris
TAAAAGAGTCCGGGGGTTAAATTGACTTTTTTTTTAGATTCTGGGACTAAAATGACCCCTTATAAAGAGTTGAGGATTATTTTGACATTTTTCTCTTTAATATTCTGATGTAGATTGTGTTTTTAAATGAATCAATTTTGTAGTAATTGTCAGCAGCTTGTATCCACTTACTGAAAATGCGGCTATGAATTTGGTGCACTGTTCGGCTGAGTAGCATATTTAATCATTAGATTTGGTGTTTTTGGTAAAAAACCATTGTACCGTTTGTTTGTATCAACTATAAAATGCAGAGCTGCTAAAATGAGGCGTTTTAGGCCTTAGAGCTGCTATTTGACTATTTCTATGTAACCGAATGATTTTCTCTAGTGTGAAGTGTAAGGGTTGTATGATATGTATGTAAATCCTACATTAGAAGAATGTAACCGAGTGAATTAAAAAAGAATTTTTTTAAGTAATGAAAGTGTGCTACAAGTCCCACAATGGCTTGGTGTGATAATAAATATTTGATAAAAAATTTATTATATATGAAAAATCTGCCTTGCATTTATTTTCAATTAAATTTAATATTTTAGTCTATCATAACCCAAAATTATATCTTAAAAATTTTAGTTATAATACATGTATGTTAAGACTTATCTATCAAAATTTGAACAAATAGGCTGAATGTCTTTTCCTTTACTTTCATTCCAATAAATAATCGTCTGTACAATCTATTTTAGATACGTAATATTCTATATAAACTATTCAAGGTAACTTAATTAATATATATGCCTAATTTAAAAATTCAGCTAAAAGGAAAGATTTTATGTCATCATAATATTTCCTTCTTTGCAGTATTGTGAAGAAAGAAACTCTTTATTTACTCATGATTGATATTATCTATAAAATCAAAATGTATTTTATATTTACAATGAATAGTCGTTTAATTGCAGGAATTTATATTTGTAGGATACAATCCTTATGTATTTAATTATCACAACTTTTTTTATACATGACACTGGTGTTTTAATTGTGCATGAAAAAATGTCTTCAACTTTTAAATAATAATAATATTATTATTTATGGTGTGATATTAAAGATTTTTTTATTTTCGGGAAATGTGAGCCCAAAGCATAATATGTGCGATTTAAACTTGCGACCTTAGAATGAGTGATTGCACTCTCAATCATTATGTTACTTACAGATAAGTGCGTTTGATATTAAAGATTTAAATGCTAAGTCGATGTTTGCTGGCCACTTTTAAGTAGGGTGTATGTAGGATTTACGCTAAATCCTGCTAAACGACAAATAATTGTGACGCAGGCCTCCTTAAATTTGGGATTTGATAAATCTTGTAGGAAGCTGAATTTACAAGATTTAGAGAAGTTGAAGTTTGTGGAAAGAGAGAAATTTAGTGAATCATATTGAAATTGACAAATATTTCTTCAGGATTTATTAGAATTTATCTATGAACATACCAAATAGTTTTTCAATATTTAACCCTTTCAAAATTTCATAAATCCAAATTGTAGAATTTAATAAATCCTATTTCAACAAAATCCTAGTTGCAACCAAATAACCCCTAAGTGTGGAAAAAATATTACATCCGGATGACCTTCAACGGGATTAGGTGTGGATGGTAGTATATAGATGTTATCAGGTAGTATTATAATTTTATTTTGATAAAATAACATCATAATACTATCTGATAATACTTAAATATTATTATCCACACATGAAACTGCGTCAGAACTGTTGTTATAATATTTCACGAAATGTAATATTTTTTTCAAGTTGTGAGATAATATCTAGCTAGAGTAGAATTTTGTGTCATGTGTATGCATGTAAATGGTTCTCATTTATATGATTAGTGCGGTGCTATGATATATATGAAAAGAGCTTGGGAAAGGTGCCCCGTTCATGAACATATTTCACTAAACCCTAATTCGTATATTCTCGTTTTGCCGTTGGTACTGCACGCTCCATAGTCCATTAGGGTTCCGGCTCTGGTTGCTACGAGCTGCAATGGCTACGAATATAGGCAGCGGCTGCGGCCAGGCGGCGATGTTCTGTCCGGTGGAGTCATCGTCCACCGAAAATGATCTAACCGACGCACTCCGTCAGCAGCTGAACTTTCTGGCAGTGCGAATCGAGGTAGGGACTTAAACCTTAATTCTTGATTGCGACTCGAATCTCAAGTCCTCTAACTTTTTGTGATGCTCATTAACTGCGCAATCCTATATGCTAGGAATTACAGCGGGAGAATGATAACTTAACGGCCCGGATCTCAAGATGTCAATGCTCTGAGGTGCGTGCCCATGAGACTTGCCGAGTTCGTGTTTAGAGTGCATCCTTATTTAATTTTTCCTTGTTTTTTTTATTGTTGATGAGTTAATCTGAACATTCGTGCCATAAAGTAGAGACTACACGATGTTCTGTAGGAACATATATATATGGCTGCTCAAAACTTACTTAGTTTTCCAATTTAGACAAAATGTGATATGTTGCCTCTTATAATGACCTGGTTTAATGTATATACAGTTTAACAAACGTTTTTAATTTAAATACTCTGAGAATGTTTGTTGGGTGGTTTATTGATTGATCAAACTTTCAGAAAAAAAGATGTCTATAAAATTTGGCACGTTTGAGGATCCATTCCACGTTACAAAAGATAGGGAGTAGGAGGATTAGCAATGAAGAGAGTGAATTTCTTTGATTGTTTTGTATTCCCTTTACATCATCATGCTCTACCTATATTTATTACATTATAATATTCTTTCCATCAACCAATGGAAAGCTACATGTGGCAACAACTAACAATCCGAAAGGAAATTATTCTTTTTTTCTTTCTCAACAACGCACCCCCTATGTCACCTTTTCTTGGGAAGTTTCTTTGACAAGTTGAGGAATGTTGCATCCTTTGTAGTCCTCTTCATGCCCTTGCGGCTATCGAGCCATGTGCTGACATCGTTCATGTTTTATTTTTCCCAAATTTGACTCTATCAACACCCCCTACTCCTTGAAGAGAAACATATGTTATCTCCGCATTCCTTGGGGTTGCATTACTTGGGGTTGAAGAAAAAGTGTGTTTATGGCGAGCAATTGTTCCTTTGTAACCCAAGTTGCATCGTTCTTCCATCCTATGATAAGCCATCCCATTCAATGAGGTGTTGTAGTTAAACAATATCACAATTGGAAAGGTGGCATGGGCGACTGATGATCTAACTAGAGGGTGATTTTGCCAGTAGATTGTTTGGAGCCTTTTACATCTACTCAATCATTTTGATGGTATGATTTTAGTAAGGAGACATGGACCACGGGTGCATGCAAGATTCTCTAGTTCCTTTTTGTTGTATGTGACAACTATACATTCCATAATTTGTATGGGCCATAATATCCACATGTAGCTTGGAGTAGAATTGTCGGCGCACATTTGTTTGACTTAATGGGTGTAGTTTTTCCTAATTAAATTTCCTTTTCGGAATTCCAAGTCTCATCTATGTTTATTGGTTAGTTGTTTCATCCATTGTCTTGATTGTTGTGGTTGATCTTGCAATTGCCTAGAGCTATATCTTCAAAATTTTATAATTCATCAATGGATTCTACTATAGATACATCTCCAAATACAAGGAAGGAGGGTTGGTGGCAACACCCTATAAAATGTTTGGAATAGATAAATTTTGATTTTTGTGTTATGAGGCATTTTTTCAGAGCATTCAACCCATAAAAATAAGCCTGTCCATGAAGCAGGGTTGTCTACAACAGAGTAGGATTGATGTCTGCTAGAATATTTATGGTAGTAGGGTAATATATTATCCTCTTAGCACACTATGAAGATTCATCACACACTCAGAAGAGAGAGAACAACTAGTAATGACACTAGAATGTTTTACGTGAAAAACCCGTAAAAAGAAAAATCACGAGGTCTGACCCAGTTGAAAAGATCTACTATGAGCTGATATAGAGACTCCTCGTTCCATAAGCGGAAAAATGTTATTAAGTATTTTGAATTACAATGTTGATGTAAGAATGATCTCGCCGAAAAGAAGATGCGGCGACCGATGATGATCGACGAGGGCCGACATGTGGTGGTTGATGGCGGTCAACATATGGTAGTTGATGATGGTCGGTGGTGGTTGATGGCGGCATGAGTAATGATGGACTTCAGTTTCTCAAAGTTTTAAGCTTTTCCTCAAGCCTCAAGCTCTCCTCCTCTCTCATGAGAGGGGTGTGACTCTATTTATAGTCCCGACTGCAATTAATGATGGAATATGAACCACTCTGATCGAACAACTCGTAAAGATTCTCTTGATAATATGACATTTGATGGTTATTTGAGTGTCTTAATGATATCAGAATTGAGTGATCTTGGACTTGTTGGATTTGTCTCATCGAGACACTCGATTTGACTATAAACTCGTTTGGTTCGACAAACATTTGACCTTTCAAATATGTCAGAAAAACTTTCAATGGTTTATTGTCTTGATTAGTGCTTGATTTGATTTGGATCGGACCAATTTTGGTACCATTGAATCCGTCTTGTTGAGCCGGTTAGTATGACTATAAGTTTGATGAAATTAGAGGTTTGGATGATTGTTAATCAAAGCTTGAACTTTTTTGGCTCAAAAGATTGCATCGAGATTTGTCTCATGTCTCGAGATTCGTGTTGGATGATGAAGTTTTTTTTGTGGCGTATTAATTGCTTCCCTATTTTCGGGCGAGACCAATTTCATCGGCTGAAAATATTCAAATGTGAAACAATTTGCTTTTATCATTATATTATCAGTTGTACATAAATAAATGTGTGTGTGTATATATATATATATATATTTGTGCCAAATAGGAGCACTCTTATTATTTAAC
>NW_018228566.1:5036-7454 GCF_001263595.1 Phalaenopsis equestris
TATATATATATATATATATATATATATATATATGTAATAAGATTGCCATTATATGAATAATATATGCATGAGCAATAGCAAAGAACTGAGTTTAGCTCATTTGTCAGGGAAGGCTGTAAATGCTTATGCTTGGATTCAGGTTTGAAAAATATTTTTTTATTCTATTGTTTGTGCTGGTTTGGTGGGCTCCTCTATATAATTTTTTTTTATAGATTTGGGAGATGGAATGCAATAGGGAGGGCGGAAGACCAAAGGGAGGAATGTGGAAGGCCAAATAATAAGAGAATTTAAACGGATTTTGATTATTTTTTTTAAATGTAATTGCTTTTAATGCTAGAATTCATCTTGAGCCCTATAAGTAGAGCCCAAGAATGAGAAAAAAAATCAGGAGTGGGAGGAGAAAGAGGAGGAGAAAAAGAGGCAAAATGGAGTTTTAAGAAAGTGAGAAAAGGGTAGAAGAAGAAGAAGAGGAAAAAGCTGTCCCGAAAGTTATCTCCGGTCCTGCCTCGTAGGACCTCTGGGATTTTCTTTTGCGGTCTTCTTTCATGGAGAAACATGAGAAAACTGTCTCAAAAGTTATCCTTGACCCTGCCACAATAGACATCCGAGATTTACTTTTGTAGTCTTCTGCATGGAAACGCAGGAGAGTCATCCTGAAAGTTATCTCCGACCTGGGCTAGCAGGACCTCCGGGTCCCTTTTTCGTTCTGCGGCGCAGTAGAAAGTCGTTCTCAAATTGCATAAAAGACGACTAACCAGATCTTTTCTCTTGTCTGTTGTGCATTCCGGTGGAGATGAAAAAATGTTGAGTTTTCCTGCTGCACCACTAGAAGAGATTTTTCTGTTGATGTGGTGGCGATATATGGAGAATCTCCGCCCGAAATTTTGGGAAGGTGATGCCGCCTTTACTCGAAAATGAGCTGACTTTTTGTAGCCCTTTATTTGCCTGATTTAGCATTTACACATGATGATGATGTGTTTGTCCGTACGTTTTGTTTAAAGTAATAAAAATTTTGATGTTGCTTATGAGCTGTGATTTTGCTTTTACTTATGGGGTGTTTTTGCCCCACTCTGGGTTGCATATTGGTGTCGACCTCTTTTGAGGCTTATGCCTTTTGAGTTTTTTTGGCTTTTCAAACATGCGAAAGTCTGTAATCAAAGTTAGCACGTGTATTTATATAAAAATAGAATCACATCCTTTTTTAGAATCTCGTGCCTTCTGAGGCCGTGCCTTCTCAGGCCTATATTTCTTAGGCTTGTGTATTCTTAGGCTTATGTCTTATAAGAGCTTGAAATGAATGTGCCTTCTCAGGCCTATATTTCTTAGGCTTATGTCTTATAAGAGCTTGAAATGATAAGAGCTTGAAATGAATTGATGTTTTCTGAGGCTCGTTATCTTCTGTTATTTTTGATGTACTTGTGCTTTCTGAGGCTTGTAGCCTTTTGAGGTCTTTGATGTACCTATGTCTTTTGAGGTTTGTAGCCTTCTGAGGTCTTTGCTATACATGTGTCTTTTGAGGCTTGCAACCTTTTAAGGTCTTTGATGTATATGTGCTTTCGGAGGCTTGTTGTCTTCTAAGGTGTTTGAGTGAAGACCCTGTTAACCACTTGCTCTCTTGGAGTCTTTCTATTGTGGACCCTGTCCACTACTAGCTTCTCATCTAGATTCGTCTTTTGTTTGTTTTCGAGGGGAATGGTAGCTTCTATCGAGTCTTGCTTATTGGGCTCAACTTCTAGCGGTATCGTATCTTCCCATCGAGTTTTGCCTTTTAGGCTTGACTTCTGGGGGCATGGTAGCTTCCCATTGACACTGCCTATTTGGCTTGTCTTATAGGAGCATCGTAGTTTCCCATTAAGTTTTTGCCTCATAGGATCGACTTTTAGGGATACCATATCTTCCCATCAAGTTTTGCCGATTGAGATTGACTTTTAGGGGTATTGGCAGAGATCTTGTCTGCTGCTGCGAATGTTCGACTTTTCCCAGGCTGTTAGCTGAAGCGCGTCTGTTTGACGACTATAACCTGCAGTGGAAGAAGTCAATTGTAATTCACAAAGGATGCAAAGCCTGTCCATGGTTGTATAACTGGAGATGTTCAATAACGTTAACATATGTTGGAGCAGAGTAAAGATAATCCTTTATGGATTTGAGACTCGTCTTAGGTTGTATAGTTGGAGCATCTTCACAACAACACTAACCTATGATTGTCAAGGTCTTTTGAAATCAACTAAGGATGGTTTATCTATCTGAGATTTTTTGCCAAAGCTTCTGTTTTATAACCGTAACCTGTCATAAAAGTGGTCGTAGGAAATTCACCAAAGATTTTTGACTTAATCAAGGCTGTATGTCGAAGCTTTTGCTTGAAGACTGCAAACTATAATGGAAGAGGTCAAATCGAGTTCTCTTGAGATCGATTAAGCC
>NW_018228567.1:0-410 GCF_001263595.1 Phalaenopsis equestris
AGCACTTGGGACCATATACCTCCATTCTACTCCCTGAGGACTATAAGCCTCTATCCTACTCCCACCTCAGCTCTTGAGATCGTAGACCCTCGTTCTACTCCCTCGGGACTGTAGGCTGACCAAAGTAAAATATGTTGAGATTTTCGTACCTCTTTTATACTGTTTTTAATGATATTTCACTTTAAAGAAAGGTATTTTTGATGTTTTGTTACAAGAATGATGAATTAAGGTCAATGGAGCAAAAAAATGCAAAAAGGAGCAAATTTAGAGTAAAAAGGACCAAAATGTGGAGAATTACACTAGGGCGCTAACGGTACCATCGACGCCGCCGACGACAATCTTTTATCAAGGCTACAGGACAAAATCTCCAAAAGGCCGCCGACGGCGCCATCGAGGCCGCGGACGGAGGG
>NW_018228567.1:2138-2481 GCF_001263595.1 Phalaenopsis equestris
TAATCTGACAGCAGATGAACTTCACTTGACTATTCAAAATCCTCATGTAGCTGCAAATTTATTTGAGCTTAAACCTGCTATTATCCAAATGGTACAAAACAATCAATTTGGAGGTACACCAAATGAAGATCCTAACTTACACCTTGCTAGTTTTTTAGAACTATGTGCTACTTTTAAATTTGATAGAGTCTCAAACAGTGCTATTATACTTAGAATTTTTCCTTTTTCACTGAGGGATAAGGTTAAGATGTGGTTAAACTCGTTAGCACCTGGATCTATTAGAACATGGGGAGAACTGTCACAGAGATTTCTATCCAAATATTTCCCTCCATCCAAGATTGCT
>NW_018228568.1:0-1023 GCF_001263595.1 Phalaenopsis equestris
TTGGGTTTCATTATAAGTTTTACTAGTATAGTAAATTACTCTGAAAATTTTATTATATTTTTGTCCTAAAATAGCTCCAATAGCATAATCACTAGCATCACACATCAGTTCAAAAGGTTTTTCTTAATTTGGTGAAACTATAATTGGTGCAGTGATTAATTTTTCTTTTAATAACTCAAAAGCTTTTACGCACTCTTCATCAAAATTGAAAATTGCATCTTTCTCTAGTAAATGACATAATGGCTTAGCAATTTTTGAAAAGTCTTTAATATATCATATGTAGAATCCAACATGCCTTAAAAAACTCATAATTTCCCTTACATTTGTTGGATAAGGTAAATTAGCGATCACCTAATTAGCAGCGATCACCTGAATTTTAGCAGGATTTAGTTCCATACCATTTTTTGATATTTGATGTCCAAATACAATTCCTCTTGCTACCATAAATTGACATTTTTCTCAATTAATGAGTAAATTTGTTTCTTCACAACACTTAATAACTTTAGATAAAGAACTTTTGATAATTTTCTTTACAGTGCTTAAGAACTTTTGATAAATGTTCTAAAAATGAGTCAAATGAAGTTCCAAACACTGAAAACTTCAATCCCAACACTTCAATCCCTTTTTTAATTAAATCACAAAAAATTGTTTTCATAAATCCTTGAAATGCAGCACGGGCATTACATAAATCGAAGAATATTCTTCTAAAAGCAAATGTACCATAAGGACTGTGTCGGTAGTATTTTGGGTATGGAGTTGCCCGTTAGAAGACGTCGGTCATCGGAATCAAAATCCCGTCGCCAGCTTCGGAAAGACATTTAAGTTTAGAAAATTATGAAATCAAACTGACCTCATATTTTTATAGTTTAAATGAAAGAGCTTTATACCTCAAATCAAGTATCTATCTCGAAGAATAAACGCAAGACTTGAGGATGCGGCTCGATCAAATAAACTAAGAAATATATGAAATCCATTTGGTCTGTGAAACCATTTTATTTGCCAACAACTCTACCTATTTAATAT
>NW_018228568.1:1081-2044 GCF_001263595.1 Phalaenopsis equestris
ATTTATATATATTTATATTGGGATACTACACAAGTATATGTATTGTTATCAAGTAATATAGAATTTTTTGATTAAGACTTGAATATCAAACCCACAGGGAAGATTATGCAATATGCACTTTTTAGAAAGTTTTTCTATTTTTAAAAAGATAATTACTTAAATAAATAACAATTTTTGCAGGAATTTAAAATTTAAGGATTTTTGGTATTTTTGATATTTTAACGAAACAGTAACAACTAAAGTTTTTATAGATGAAAAGTACTTAATTTGAAAATATCTTTCCTCTTATCATGAATCAATAATAAGTATAGGGATTCTGTTGTGAAAGTATGTAAATTGTGCTGTGCCAAATAGGAGCATTAACATTTTTTATCCTTACTAGAGATGCTATAAAGAACATTGGCTAATTTAAAGTTTGAATTGTTCAGAAGACCGGCTAGGCAGGAAAGATACTTGCTCTCACTCTAGAGTTCCCCCGATTCCCTCCACCTGGGGGCTAACATTCTTGAATCAGAACCTAAAATAATAAACTAATTTGGGGGCTTTAACCTGTCACTTTAAAGTCCTCTAACTCTACACCCACCAATGAATATTTCTTTATTTATTTGCACTCAATCATATGAACTACATTCTCATTCATACAACCTCATGTGATTCTTTCTAATTGTTGATTGAGATAATACCAGCCTAGTTCTTACATGTTCTCACAATAAATTTAAACATCTGGATTGACCAAACCAAGAACTAAATGAAGTGCATGGATTTAAATCATCACAACTTCTTCCAACATTAAAGATCAATACTCTCCACAACTTTCATCTAAAACTTAATTACTTATCAAAATAACAATTTTTTGCAGGAATTTAAAATTTAAGGATTAAGAAGAAAGATAAAGAAAACTACTCAAAATCCATGGAGAAAACAAAACCACACTTTAGTTTAAAAGAAGAAATCATTGTCAAA
>NW_018228568.1:2280-3066 GCF_001263595.1 Phalaenopsis equestris
TCTTTATTTTATAGATTTTCAAGTGGTGGCTTGGGATCTCTTCAAAATGTGCCTTGATTTGATGTATTTGCCCAAGAGATGCATCCTTCATGATAATTTTCATCCACGGTGGTTATAACCACCTATTAAGCCAATGGGTGCCTCAAAAACCTCTTCGAAATTCATGAAAACCGATTTTACTCGTCTGATAAATGCCACTGGCGCTTAAGCACTGGGTCTCAGTGCTTAGGCGTGGCCTTCTCTCTTTAACAGGTGCTTAAGCGCCAGATTTGGTGCTTAGGTGCCAAAACTCTTTTGCACAATTTTTCACCTTTTTGCTCTAAATTTGATCCTTTTCCCTTTTTTAAGCATTTTTTCCATCTTTACTTGTATAAATACCTTCCATGAAAGCGCAATATCTCAAAAATAAGTATAAAAATGTGACTAAAAATAGGTGCTTAAGCGCCGGATCTGGTGCTTAGGCGCCAAAATTCTTTTGCATAATTTTTCAGCTTTTTGCTCTAAATTTGATCCTTTTTCACTTTTTTAAGCATTTTTTCCATTTTTACTTGTATAAATACCTTCCATGAAAGCTCAATATCTCAAAAGGAAGTAAAAAAATGTGACTAAAAATACTATATATTTTAGGTGTATCAATGACCGAAGTCATTTAGGAAAACTCTCGACAAAAAACAAGAAATATTATCTTCAAAATGGTCAAAAGGATAGAACTTTTCAACGAGATCAGACATATAAGTGTGAAAGGAGAATGCCCAAATTTGGAACATTTTGTTGTAGAGTCCAAAG
>NW_018228569.1:0-1358 GCF_001263595.1 Phalaenopsis equestris
CCTCTCTCACTCTTTTTCTTTTTTCTCTCACTCAAGCTCTCTTAAGAGATAGGGAGAGTCAGAGAGATAGGGAAGAGAGAGAAAATAGATAGGGAAGGAGAGGGAGAGTGATCGTGAGAAGAAAAGAGAGAGAATGAGAGAGGGATAGAAAAGGAGGGAGGGATAAAGATGGAGAGGGAGAGATAGAGAGAGAGCCAAAAAGAAAGAGTGAGAGAGAGACACCAAGTACGAAAAGAGATGGAGGCATACTCTTTCTATCTCCCTCCCTTCCTCCAACTCTCCCTTATCTCCTCTTCTTTCTCTCTCTCATTCTTTATTCCTCTCTTCCTCTCTCACTCACACAGTTTCTTTATCTTTATATCTCTCTTTCTTACTCTTTCAGAGATAGAGGGAGGGAGGGACTGAGGAAGAGAGAGTGAGAGATGGAGAGTAAGAGCAAGAAATAGATAGAGCTAGAGATTAGATAGAGAGAAGAAATGTGGGAGGGAGGGAATAAGGAATGGACAGAGAGTGGGAGAGAGACACAATGAGAGGGAGAGGGGTATGGAGAGATAGTTTGAGAGAAGTCAGTTAAGAAGCAAAAATGAGTGTGAAACAAAAGGAAAGAGAGAAAAGGATAGAGGGAGAGAGGCACAGCTCGCAAGGGAGAGTGAAAGAAGGGAGGGAAAAAGAGAGAGCGAGGGACTAAGAGAGAGAGAGAGAGAAGAGAGAGCGAGAAGTGAGAGAGGGAGAGGGAGAGGTAGTGAGTGAGGGTAGGTGGTAGTGAGAAAATGAGAAAAGAGAAAGGAGATAAAATGAGAATATAGAGAGAGAGAGGAAAATTGAGCCTTGATGTTGTCCTATATGCACTCTCTATTTTGTTATATTCTTTCTCTCACTCTCTCTTAAATCCTTAATTTGTCCTCGCACTTTTTTTCCTATCTTGCTCTCTCTTTCTCAATCTCTCTCACTCTCTCTCACTCACTCTCTCTTGCCCCCTCTCTCTAACTCTCGTATTTTATCTTACTTTCCTTTCCTCACCCTCAATCCCTCTTTCTCTCTTCTCTCTATCTCACCTCTTGCTTTGTCCTTTATCTATTGCTCTCTTAAGGTCTCTCTTACACCACTCACTTTCTCTCCCTTTCTTGCACTCTTTTTTTCTCTCAATCCCCCTCTCTTAGCCTATTTCTCTCCCCCTCTCTCTCTCAATCTCTCTTTCTTCTCTCCTGTCACTCTCTTCGCTTCTCTGAGAAGGAGAGGGAAAGAGAGAGAAAAGGAAACAGGGGAGAGAGAATTTGGGAGAGAAGGGAAAGTGACTGGGAGGTTGTTAGAGAGAGAAAGAGAGACAGAGATATTTAGAGAATGAAGATAGGGAGAGA
>NW_018228569.1:4282-5306 GCF_001263595.1 Phalaenopsis equestris
GGGAAAGAGGTATTTACACGCACTCTCTCTCTCTCTCTCATACCATTAACCTCTGTCATACCTTCAACATGTACCCCCTCTCTCTTTCTCCTTCTCTCACTCTTGCTCCCTAGCTTTTAAGAAGAGTGTGAGATCTCTAATTCTCTATTCACTCCTCTCTCTTCCTCTATCCCTCACACTCTCTCTCTTCTCTCCCTCACTAACCCTTTTGATAGAGAGCGAGAGAGTAAAAAGTGAGAAAGTGAGAAAGTAAGAGTGATAGATTGGGTGAAGAGGATGAGTCGTAGAGGATGACAAAGAGAGAGAATGAGTGATAGTGAGAGGAACGATAGAGCAAGAGTGAGAAGAGAGTGTCTTTTGAAGAGAGACAGTTTGTGTAAGAGCTAAAGTGGGAGAAAGTTAAAGCTGAGTGAGAATAAAAGAGAGAGATAGAGAGATGTCGAACAAAAGCAAAAGAAGAGAAAGAAAGAGAAGATATGGGAAAAACAAAGTTTGAAAGAGAAAATAGTGAGATTGAGAAAGAGTGAGTGAAGTTGTAAGAGAGAGAGAGTTAGATAAAGCAAGAAAGAGAGAGGAATTGAGTCAGGGTGAGAGAGTGGAACGGAGAGAGAGATGAGGGAGAGAGCAAGTGAGAGAGAGTGACAGAGAGATTATGGAAAGAAGGAAAGAAAGTGTGAGAGAGATAGTGATAAAGCTAGAGAATGAAGAGTTGATAGTGGGAAAGAGAGAGATAAAGAGGAAGGGAGGGAGCGAAAAGAGAAAAGAGAGGAGAGAAATTGAGGGTTGATAGAGAAAGAAATAATAGAGATTGAAAGAGAAAGGTAAAAGAAGAGAGAGGCACAGATAGAAAGTGTGAGTGAGCGACAAAGAGAAGCTGAGAGAGGACAAAAAGATGTGAAAGTGGGATAGAAGAGTGAGGAGAGAGAGAAATAAAGAGCTCTTCCTCTTCTTTGTTCCTCGTCTCATTCTCTCTCATTCTTTGACTCTTTCTCTCCTCTCACTCTATCTCATTCTCTCTTATTAT
>NW_018228570.1:0-1765 GCF_001263595.1 Phalaenopsis equestris
CTCCAATGGAAAGCTAGTGTTGAAATGGCTTTCCACTTGCTTCAAAATTTGTATAGTATACTCATAACAGAAGAAAGTGTGAATAAAAGAATCCTCAACCTTCTTACACATAGTATCTGGAAGGAAATTTTAAAACTTTAATCTTTGGGATGTCATCCAAATGTAATAATTTATACAATAATCTCAAAGAGAAAAAAAAAAGTAACAGAGGGAGAGAAGAAAAGCTTCCAAATCAGAGCACCCTAATCAACCCCAAGATATGGAAAATACTTTTGGCAATAGTTTGAGCAATGGAGCAGTTATTTGATATTTTAATGATCTCTATTTTTCAGACTAGACAAAATAGGAATCTCTACAATTAAATTAGCAATATGTTAAGGTACCATCTCTTTCAATTAATCGTTTTTCCACTTATCACCATTCCAACAATCTTTAACTAACAAATGTTGAGTTGTTAGATTATCATCCCTGTATTGAGCAAGAGGACCCTCCAAAGTCTAATTATCCCATCAAAAGCTCACCTAACCCTCCACCAACTAATAAATGAATATGTCTTCAAATTTACATCTGACTTTCAACATGCCTTTAGAAACAGAAGAATATCCCTGTTTAGGACTAATCAAGGGAGGAGGGGGGATGGGTGATAAGCAGCACAGTGTTTTTTTTTTCATAAAAGATGCATAAAAAGATTCCTGAGATCTAAATTCAATCCATAACTTCATGTAATTAATATGGGAAAGTGTGGAAAGATGCATAGAAAGATTCCTGAGATCTGAATTCAGTCCATAACTTCATGTAATTAATATGGGAAAGTGTGGCAAGAACATTAAGGTCAAGCCCACTAGTCTCAATTAGTTTACACATCGTTTTCCATTTTACCCAATGAATACCTCTTGAATTACCAGCCCATAAGAATTTATTGAGTATACTTTACAATTGCACTTGAATGTTCCTTATCATTTTCAGCACTTGAAGAGTGTAGAGAGGAATAAAGTTTAAAACACATTTAATTAATTTAATTTTGCCCCCAAATAATAAGAAGAAGTTGGTCCTACTGATTTGCTCCCTAATTTTATCCACTACCACTTAAAAGTGATTAAATTTCTTCATTCCTTTTAAAAGATTGATCCCCAGATATTTGATAGGATGTTAAGAAAATTGAAAACTAGTGACCTTCATAATCCACTTTTTTAAATTAGAAGCAATTTTCTTCCTTATGAAAAATTTACATTTATTCTTTTTGTACTCCATCCCCAAGCATGATTCAAAATTTATCAAAGTCTCTGACATTTTTGCATTACAAAAAAGAACTACATCATCGACATAGGCTAGATGTGAAACCATAGATTTAGCTTTATTAGAAAATCTCGTATATGGTGGCCTACCTTGAAGTCTGCTAAGAAATTTAGATAAATAATCAAATGTCAGGATAAAAACCATAGGAGAGGAAGGGTCTTCTTGTTTGATATCCCTATGAGTCTTGAAAGAACTACCACTATCACCATTAATCAATACTATGTAATAATTGTTATCAAGCCATGTATAAATGAGATTGAAAAACTCATCGTCGAAGCCCCTTGTTTTAAGAAAACACTAATGAAACTCTATTCAATGGTCTAATAGGCTTTCTTAATGTCTAGCTCTATCATCATGTTTCAAGCTCTATACTTATAGTCCAAATCTGTGATTAATTATTGAGAAAGAAAAATCTTTTCCATAATGTTTCTCCCTTCGATGAATGCTAATTGATTTGGCGTGATTAACT
>NW_018228571.1:0-16170 GCF_001263595.1 Phalaenopsis equestris
CATAGCTTGAGATTTTTAGGGTTTGTTCCTCATGAAACAGGAGATGTTCTCTAATTTTTTCAAGGTCAGAGAGCATCCCTATGTTTGTGACCCTAATTTTCAAGCTTAGATACTTAGATGGTTATTTTTGCTGAATATAATTGTATAAATTGAAATATCACTTGGAAAATTATGAGATAATTTTTAGTGGGTTTCTCGTGGTCAGCAAGACTTAGAAAAAATACCATGATCGTTTGAATACCATAACCCTAATTTTCAAGCTTAGAGGGCTATTTTTGTTGAAATTAGTTATAGAAATTTAAATATCACTTGAAAAATTGTGAGATCAAATTTAGTAGTTTTCCTATGGTCAGTAAAGCTTAGAAAAAATACCATGATCATTTGAATAATTTTCAGCATTTTTATAGTTAATTAAATGTTTATAACTTGTATTAATTTATTTAAATTAGATATTAATGAAAATTAATAAAATCAATTCCACATTGTGTTGAAAACTCATGTTGACTCACTATAAAATTAAAAAATTATTTTATTATGTTTTAACACTAAAGTTGATTTTATGAGAAAAATTGTATTTTTGTACAACAATAACTATATTAAATTAAATAGACTTAGGAAAATTATGAAAAGTAATTTTCTGTGTTCTTTGTGATCAGCGGCACATAGGAAAAATAGAAAATATTTTGAATAAAATACTTCATTTTTAACTATATTTTAAATTAAAAACCCCATAAATATAAAAAAAATGCTTCATAATGTGCCTAATGGTTTCCTGATCACTTGGCACTTATTAGAATATTTTTCTTAATTTTTACAAGTTAAATATAAATTTTAAAAGGCTAAAAATATATTTTCCCTAATTTTTAATTAAAATAATTATAATAATAACAATTATAATTTAAAAAATCATGGAATTTTTTCATAAATGTTTCTCTGACATAGGTGAACCTCTAATATTTTTCCCATAAACAAAATTTTTATTTTGATTGATTAAATAAAATAATGTTAAAAATCATATTTGCTAAGTTAAGATGATTACTTAAATTAAATTAGTTTTTGATAAAACCCCTTTTCCTCCTCTGATGTTTTAATATCCCAATGGGCAGTGTAATCTAAAATTCTCAAAGTCACTTGATTTATGCTTAATGAGTAATGAAGCGGAGAGCCCCAAGGGCAAAATGGTTATTTTAGATTCTTATACCATCATCAAAATTTAGGATCAACCAACGGAAAAAATGGGTAATTTTGATCTTAATGAGCACTTTTAGATGATTGAAGCATAATAGGTTGAAAGGTAGAAATCAATTTGCCACCTATCCATGATAACATTAAAATTATAATTTTCTAAATTATCAGAATTTTGATGTTAATCAAAATCAAATGATTCTGAAGTGATGGACTTAAGCTAGGAGGATGATAGTTTACTTATTCTAAGCCCACAATTGATGATAATATGATATTTTAATAACGAAATGTATCACATAAATTAAAGTTTTAATGTTTGCACATTCTCCCATTGAGGTTGTTAAGGGCTTGGTAGTGATCTAAGCTTGATGTTTAAACATAATTGATGGGATTTACAAAAAGGTAACATGATTGATTATAAGCACATCTAAACACTACAAGCTCAACTTTAATGGTGGGTAAAAAATCTTTAATGACTTAAACTTGCCTTACGGACATTCACCTACATAAATTTTAAATGAAATATCAATTGATTAATTAGATACCCTATCCTTGTGATGATGAAAATGTCAAAGTTCATCGAGTAACGTGGTAATTTCAACTTGACCTTGGATGATAAATGGAAAAATATAATAAGTTTAAAATGAACTTGAAATGTTTCAAGCGATCTTTAAAGTGGTTTAGGGTCATTCCTCAAACACTTTGGAATCTCTTGAATCTTTCAGAGGACAAATTGAACTTTCTAGATTTTGTTCTAAAATCAATCACTAAGATCTTTCAGGATTCAATGAATCATATTTTGGGTCTATTAGATATACCTTCACCTACTCTTGCAGTTTATTTAATTTTTTTGGTGAACTAGCCCCAAATCAACACCCAGGGTTAACCTTAAGGCTAGACAGTCCTATAGGGATTCTCCTTGAGCTTCCTCATATTAACCCCACCTTCTAAGTGCTAGAGGTTAGGACCAATATGTGGAACTTCAAGTTTATCAAAGAATGGTTTAGACTTTCTAATGGTGAGGGTTCCTTTTCTAGTCCTCTAAGAATAGTCAGCAAGAAATTCCTATGGCTAGACCCTAGGTTACTAAAGAGGAAAGAATAAACCTCAACTAAAAGTGAGGTCAACACTCATTTAAGCTAAGTAAATTAAATGGTTAGATCCTAATTGGTGTCGCTTTAATAAACTTTTACACCCCCATGATATTTAAATAACAATAACTTTAGGAAACACTTGATTTGACACCATGGCTTGACACCTTAGAAAACTCAAACTCGTTACGATAAGGAGCATGGAGCTAGTATTGTGGGCAGCTATGCCATCTTTAACAGCTAAAGATGTCTACCCAAGCTAAATCATTCCTTAGAATTAAAGAACCAATCAAATGATTTGGAGGTTGTCCGCCTAGTGCGACATAAATCCTTAACTTATCGTTAGACCTTTGTATGGTTCTGCTATACAATATAAGCCCTAATCTGTTTTAGGATTCTGAGGTTTTCGTTTGTCACGACCCAAATATTCACATCTTTTAGGCCATTTGTGTGACCATTTCACACAAATGTAAGCCCTAATTAATAAGAAATTGGCAGGATGAAACATTTAAATATTTCTCCTCTAAATTGAAGCCAAATAGTAGAATAGCTTGGGAAGTCACCAAAGTTCTCCTTAAGATCTGTGACATCCCCTAGTCCTTCTTTCTTTGGATTCTAAGAAAAAAAATGTTCCAAATTTTAGTCATTCCCCTTCACACCTCCTTGTATGATCTCTTAGAAAGTCCCTTCCTTTGAAATTCTTGAAGAAAATATCCCTTAATTTTTATCGAAAGTTTTCTTAGGTAACTTCAATTATTTAAGATGTAATTAAATATAAGGGCTTGCCTTTATAAGAAACTATCAATAACCTAGTTTAATATAAACCCTACTTAATTTTTCATATTAAATAGGGAAAGTTGTCGGCTTATAATAAAATGGTTTTGTAGACCAAACCGATGTCATAAATTTCTTAGTTTATTTGATTGAGCCTCACTATCAAGTCATATGTTTATATTTCGTTATAGATGCATAGCTTGAGGTATAGTGCTCTTTCATCAAAAGTTTGAAAGATATGGGATTGGTTTGATTTCATATTTTTCTAAACTAAAAATATATAAATAAATTAAATGTCTTTTCGAAGCAGGCATTGGGATTTCTATTTTGGCGACCGATAGCTTCCACATGACCCCCCCAAAATTGTGCCAACAAGCTTCTAGCAAGTCCACTGGGGACTAGTTTCTCTCTCAATTTAAATCAGGGAATCTTATCTTCATACATCACTAATGCGTCTATGTCTCTCATGGACCAAATTACCCTTATTTCGATGACATACTTCACAAATTACTACTTTAGGTAAGTATAGTCAACTCTTCCGGTTTTCAAAACCGTCTTTCAAACACCTTTGAATGGATAGGTTCAAGAGTTCATTAGGACTTTTATATTTTTGTGGGGTCATTCCCCCCAATAGGTGTGTTGGTGGAGTAGTTCAGCCTAGGCATTGTACGTTATAAAGCTGGTTTCGCACTGGGTCCTAAACTTTACTTTCCCCTTCGAGTTTGGTTTGTTACTTTGCAAATTAAGTCGAATTGTGTTGTGCTGAGCTTGCTCTTTAACCTTTCTTATTTATATAATTTAATCCTTCTACTTTGAAACTACTTTTACTAAATTTTAAAATCTTCACAAACTAAAAATTAAATAAAGATTGCACAGTCTAGAGATCGACCTTTGTTAAATTTTAGTGTTCGCAATAGAATTATAGGGTGTTGGCCAAATAACTAACCCCAGAGCTTTCTTTTTGAAGCTGCTATAATGACATTCCTGACATTCACTTTCTCCTGCAACCTGCCAACTAGCCGCGATGCCCGTAATGCCACTCCCACCATCAAGTTTGTGGCCATATTCGATGAACTACAAGTTGTGCTTAGAAAGGCTCAATTTGTTATAATGAAAGTTGACACTCTGAAATTACATGAGCTGTCTGTTAAATTCAATGTGAAATGTTCTAAAGATTTCTCTTCTTGAAAGAAGGGGAAGATGATTGCTACCCCGACACCAGTTAAGTCTGTTGTTCCCATGTCTGCTAAAGGAAAAGAGATGATGATTGTGGAAAATACAATTGGAGGATTTCACGCCCCACTGTTGGTATTTGAAATCAAATCTAGCTTGATGTCTATACCGTTAACTAGATCTCAAAGAAGAAATTGTAGTCAAAGGATTCAAAAGGCTTCTAAGGCCCAAATTCCTGAAAAGGTACGTATTGATGAGATTCTACACCAGGAGGAACTTAGATTGCTTAAAACCTCTCCGCTTTTGCAAGGGAGTAGGTTTCACCCTTTAATAGATAACACTGGGTATGAAAGTTTCCAAAATTGCTACTGTCTTACCATTATTCCATGATCGTGATGAGGATAAGGAGAAACCCACTCCTATCACCAAAGTTCGTACCGTATTCCAGAGGTTGGCCATTAAAGAAGGATGTTCAATGGTTGAGCTGCTTAATCGAGTGGGATGCACGTTGTCCCCTCGAATGAAGAAAGAGACTTTGAAGGATGTTAGATCTGCTTGACAGTCTCAAAGATTGGCTGAAGTTTTTCCACCTCACATTCCCATCAGATTTTGCCTGAGAAGTTGAGTTGATACTACCATCATCACTACAGATTTTGTCACTACTGCAGCTCTAAGGTCAGCTGGACGTCAACCAGTCAAGTCATGCCTAAGTCTGATGAAACTACAAGTTGTTGCTCATAAGTGTACCTCAAAGAAGGAGCAAATAAAGAAGTCACCTGGTACTGTATTTGGTTTGCAACGTGAGGAGCATGCCTCTCTGCAACACACCAATGCCTCTGTTGAGACACCCTGTCTCAAGACATCATCATTGAAGAAGAAGGTATGGGTACCCAAGGTCTCCGTACCAACACAATTTGTTGAGCCCATGAGGAAAGATTGTGGATGGAAGCAAGGGTCCGAAGTACCAGACATCAATGCAGCCATTGCTATCGAGTTGGATGAACAATGGGACGATGCGCAGGAGAGTCCTCTGGATCTTAAGATGATCCAAGAAGAAATAATTGAAGAGAAAGTTGAAACACTTAGGGTTGAGATTTCTGAGTTAGCCATGGAGCATGGAGTGTTGTTCATGATGGTGACAATTTTGATTTTAATGATTATCTCGATGAGCACTTTTTTATATTCAAGTCATCAAAACTATAGTCACTATATCTACGCGAGATTCCCAACCTCTTGTTGAATTGAACACCGTAGATGATTTTTATAGATTTATTCTACTAAGAGAGGAAAAGATCAGCCAGATGAAGAAAAGAATGGAAGAGATGGCCACCACTATGGCTATGTCGACACTAAAAAGTTGAGGAATTGCCAGTTGGAAGCTGTCGGCCGTCGGAATCAAAATCCCATCGTCCGCTTCGAAAGGACATTTAATTTACATATGTATATATAGTTTATAAAAATATGAAATCAAACCAACCCCATATTTCTCATAATTTAAATGAAAGAGCATTGTACCTCAAACCCTGTATCTATCCCTAAGGATAAAGACAAGACTTGAGGATGAGACTCGATCAAATAAACTAAGAAATATATGACATCTGTTTGGTCTGCAAAATCATTTATTAGTTGATAAGTTTCCCTATTTAATACAAATAATTAAATAGGGTTTATATTAAGCTGGGTTCAGACAAGCTTCATATAAGGGCAAGCCCTTATAGTTAATTACATCTTAGATAACTGAAGTCACCTAAGAAAACTCTGGATAAAAATTAGAAAATGTCATCTTCAAGTAGGTCAAAGGATCAGACTTTTCAATGATATCGGACAAAGAGGTGTGAAAAGAGATTATCTTAAATTTTGAACCATTATTATAGAATCCAAAGGAGGAAGAACTAGGGGATTTCATAAATCCGAAAGAGAACCACAGTGACTTCCCATTCTATCCTATTATTTGGCTTCGGTTTTAAGGAGAAATTTTTAAATGTTTCATCCTACAAATTTTATTTAGTTAGGGCTTATTTTTGTGTGAAACGATCACACAAATAGCCTGAAAGGTGTGAGGATTTGGGTTGTGACGAACGATAACCTCAGAATCCTAAGATGAGTTAGGGCTTATATTGTACAGCAGAGCTATACAAAGGCCTAAAGATAAGGTTAGGACTTACATTGCATAAGCAAGCAACCTCAAAGTTCTATGGATTTGTTTTTTAATTATAAGAAAAGAAATTGATTTAGCTTGGGAGGACATGTTGTGCTATTGAAGATGGCTGTGCTGCCCAACGTGTTAGCTCCAAGCTCCTCGCCATGATGAGTTTAAGTTTTCTAATTTATCAAGTCATGATGTCAAATCAAATGGCTCTATGGTTAAAGTTCTTTAAATGTTATGGGGCATATTAAAGTTGATTAGAGTGACACTGGTTATGATCCTATGGTTCCCTCGTTCCAGCACGACTATTTTCCATTAGATTCACTTAATCCAAATGAATTTACTAAACTCAACTTAATGTGTTCCATACTTTCATTTAGACTGTGGGAAGCCTCGTTAGCCTCGAGCCTCGTTAGCAACCGTAAGTTACCTCCTCCGAGGGATTCCCGATCTTTCGATAGATACGTCTTAATTTAGTTACAATTACTGTTTTGTGATGTTTGTGATTCACTTTTGAGTTGTCTTATATTTTGAATCTTGTGGAGGTGAATTTTATCATGGTTGATTTTAGTTTTGATTTACGACTATCCCAACAGTTTTGGTTTTCATGCAAGGTGACATCATTGTTTAGCATGCAAGTTTGTGTTTTTATTCACACATGAAGGTGAGCAAGTATAGTAACGTACTGGAAAGTAAAGTACGGGAGACTAGAAAGGTAGGTAAAAAAATTACAATAAAAGCGTACCTGGAGGGTCTCTTGTCATCTTCAACTGAAACTCAAAACACATGTGAGAGCATTTTATGTAAAGCATGGAAATAAGGTTTTGGTGATCTACCAAATCCTAAATCATATCTTGGTGAGCCCTGTTGACCTAATTTTTGAGGTCTTTACCTTTTCCTAGGATCCTAGGATCTAGCTTTAGGAATTCTTGTCAACTACCTTAGAAAACTAGAATTGGGACCCACCATTGTAGAAATTCCAAAAAAACACTTCCTATTTTTTCTTTGATGTCTAGCATTTATGACCCAAAACCATCGTCTTATGTACGAGCAGGTTAAGGGTTATTATGTGAAGACTCAGGGAGAATTTTCCAATAGGATTTCAGGCCCTAGGAAAACATCGTCACGACTTTTTCATCACATACACACACAAATACACAAAATTGCACGAGGACGGTCTTCAATTGAACCAAAAGGACGGGTGAAAATGTAAACTTCTCTGGATTACCTCCGATGGCGAAATGGATTGCGCCAGTGTGTCCGGAACGTCAGAATTACTTAAAAATGATACCAATTTTGTTATGTTTTTATGCATGGATAAAACACAAGTTAAATTTTTATTTTTCAAAATATTAAATACTTTCTTTTATATAAATATCCTTAAATTATAATTATATTAAGCCTAAATTGCATTTACACCTCTACCCTCGCTTAAACCATCATTCGGCCTTGTGTTCGGGTTGATCCCGTGGCTGTCTGCCTCTCCTCCAATTGCCTTAGATCCACAATGGATCCACACAGCTCTCCTTGTCGTTCTTGCTTGTGGCTCATCTCCTCAAGCTTCCCTTTGGCTTTTCGGCTCTCTAATCGCAAGGAGATGAGTTGGCCTACACTTATCCTCCTTGAGGTTGTACGCTCTCCTTTTTATTATGTCGATTCCGTCCCTCTTGTTCTATTCCACCATGGAACGGTGGTTGGTGGCTTCTTCTCTTCTCCTGTCTGCCTATAAAATGTTTTCCTAGCCTATTGTGTTGGGTTGTTGAAATTTTTGAGAGAAAAAGGGAGGGTTTTGAGAGAAGAAGGTTTGGATTTTTTATTATTGTGGGGGAAAGCTACTTCTTTCTTATTCACTGTTTGAGGGGAGTTCTTATTCCTCTCTGTTAGCTGATACTCTTGTGATTAAAGAACCAGGAGCTGGAAGCTGTAGGGGTTATTTGCATGAGGTTTTTGGGAAAGGTTTCTGTGGAGCTTTTCTTTCAATTTATTTTAGTGCTTTGCTTTAAATCTGCATTAGAAAGTGGTATTCTTCTCCTCTCCTCTATTTAGCATTATTTCTGATGGCATGAAGTATGGAAGCTTATTTTGAAGATTAAGCATAAATATTTGCTTAGGGTGTTGAGAAATGAAGCATGTATACATGGGTCACCTCTACATTTCTTTTGCTTGAAACATTGAAGGCATGGATAGAGTAGTCTAGAAGTACTTTTTCTTATTCCTTTATAAATGTTTATGGAAAAGACATGTTTGCGGCTCATTTCATGCTTCTCTTGCTGACCCTTGCTAGAGTATATGTTCGAAATTGTGTTATGTCTATGTAAAAGATATGTTTGGGGCTCATTTCATGCTTCTCTTATTTCCCCCTTGCTAGAGTATATGTTGGAAATTATTTTATGAGTTGGAAAAGAAATGTTTTGGGCTTATTTCATGTTTGTTTTGCTGCCCCCTTGTTTGAATGCTTGTTGGGATGAAATTATGAAACTTTTATTATTGATATTCATGTTTACAATAAATGCTGGAAAAATATGTTCTCCTTGGGCCCATTTAGTGGTCTTGGTCTTGACTTTTTCTTTGGGATTGAATTGGAAGCATGCTTCCTATTTTGCCCTATGTATTGGACTCGGTTTGCCCTTTCTTGGGCTAGGTTATGGCTTTGTGGAATCTAATTTTTATGGCCCTGTTCTAGCTCATTTAGTGGGGTCGAATTTAGATTCCTTTCGATTAAATGTTGGCTGGAAACGCTTTCACTTGCTTTTCCTCTTAACTGAACTCAGTTTAGCCTCTATGCTGCTTGGTTTTGTAACTTTTGCTGGGCTCAGTTTTAGCTTTTTTCTAGGCTGAATTTAGTTGAAAATTTTATATTAATTCTTAGCCCATTTGGTGGGCTTGGTTTGAGCTCTTTTTGAAATCAAATTTCTGCTAAATCAAACTTATGCTTGAAATACTTCTCTGTTTTAGTCCCTCTGAGAAGTATTGAAGCAACCTGGATTCAGTTTGCCCCTTGTGCTGGGCTCGCATGTCCCCTTTTCTTGGGCTCAGTTTGGGCTCCTTCTGGTGATTTATGTTAGCTAGAATCCTTTACTATTTGGATCATTTCTAAGATTTAGTTTGCCCCTTTGTGATAGGTTCGGGTTGCCCTTCTGCTAGGCTTGGTTTGGGTTCTTCTCTAGTGATTTATGTTGGCTTACTAATTGGTCTATCTTTTGAGCTCGGTTTGACACTTTTGTTGGGCTTGAATTGGATAATTTGTTGAGGCATGTCCTTTCAATCTCATATGTATAATAATATAATGGTAATACCTATGTGGTTTTCCTCTTTTGCTTTGAGGTTGATTTGGTAAAGTTGGCTTTTGTCTTTGGCCTTGTGCATTACTTGGTGCTGCTGCCTTTGGACCTCTCTTTTTGGCCCTTACCCGTGAGTCTATGCTACCTTTGGGTCTCTTTTTTTGGCCCTTACCCGTGGGTCTATGCTGCCTTTGGGTCTCTCCTCTTCTCGTTGCCTTACCTATGAGTCCTACCCGTGAGCTGGACTTAGAGCTTGGCTGTGATTTGTATTGGTTTGGTCATGGATATTTACAAAAATAATTTCATTCTAGGGAGATGTAAAAGAAATGGGAAAATAGCTTATGATTAAAGATGGAATTGGTATTGGCATAGCTTTTTGGAGGTTAAAAAAAGAGAAGAGCTATTCTTTATGGATTAGTTTTTCTTGTTTTATGACATATGAAGATTTCTTGAAAGTTTATTTTAATAAATTATGAATTTGATATAAATTGAATTCATGTGGGGTTTGGAAATTCATAAAACTGCCACGGGTCGATTCATTTATGAAATGTGAGAAAATGATATCTTTCTAAGATTGATTCAAGGACCTTAAGGCCCTATTTAGTGAAGTTTAAATTGCATTTTTGAGGCTTTATTCTGTAAAATTTGATTTGCATGTGGAGGCTTTCATATATTGGTTTGAACAATTTAAGCGTGTATTCTTGGAGACACTTATGCACATTTTGAGATTGATTCCATCATTTTTTTAACGTTTTTAATGAATTTAAACGTCTTTAAACCGATGCATTCGTGATTTCATTTTAAGCTTTACTGATTTGAATTTCTTTTAAAAATGGATCAATCTCCTTTTTGTTCGTTTTGTTTTTTTTTTAACAGTCAAGTTAAAAATGAGAATTTCCGGTCTAATTATCCTCAGAAATGATTCATGGTCTTAAGGAAAATAAGAGGGAAAGAAAAAGGGAGAGAGGATTAAAAATGAAATTTGGTTCTTTAAGATGATAAAATCTAAGGAGGAGATAGGATAGCAAATTATTCACCGTTCTTTTTACATAAGAAAGATGAAATTGTAAATTGGAAGAATAGTTGAAGGTTGGAATAAAGTGAGGGTTTAGATAATAATCAGGGACATGGATTGAAAGAATAGTAGACCTGCACTTAGGTCCCTTAGGCTTTGAATAAACTGAAATCTAATTGCCTTAACTAGGATTGAAGCACACTTCACAACCCTTTTTCCAGAACTATAGGTTTACCCTCTAGGTTTTAGGAGACTGATAGCGAGCTAAGCTTGATCTAAATATGTTCGAGGATTAGTTGAAGGACACTTAATTAAAGTTAGACACTTTAGAAAACTTCAAGCCCAAATTAAAGGGTAGGCTTCCTAGATCTTAGGAGCACACCTTGAGAGAGTTCTGCCTTCTAATGTTAAAATGATCCTAAGAAGCCAGACATATGACCCCAGTTCAAGAGATAATTAGGACACTAGGCACGAGGGTGCGCTAGATTGTGATTCATGATTGATTTATTTAAATCAAATAATAAAATTCTTGCCTTAACTTGACCAAAACTGAAACCCAATGCTATAGGTGAAACCCAATGCTCTAGGATTTGAGTTTGTCTTACACCCAAATCCTCCTAGGAAATGGGGACATACCCAATATCACATATAAATCTCCTATTATTAATCCTTTATATGTGATATTGTGTTTTGTTTTATTTATTTATATCTTTCCTACGATTTACCTGTTTCTCTCAAGTTTTTTTCAGGTCATACTTTCCCCTTTTACACAGTGCATAATAACTAAACTTGGAGCAATGAACCTCCCAGGTGTATAGGTTTAATTTACATTACAACATTTTATTTCGCAACATGTTATATTTTTTTCAAAGCCTTTTATACTCTTTTTTCAGCATGCTATATTGTCTTTTCTTTCTACTGTATAATATATTGTTCCTTTATTTTATACTGCATGTTTTGTTATTTTGATACACACTATGCCTTAGTTTAGGAAAACCTAGAGGTTAGGTGTATTTTCAAAACTAAAACTAAACCAGGAGGTGCTACTATGAAGAGCTTGGTGCGAACATCGTGGGCCGCACGATGAGGAACAACCTCAAGGTAGATCTGCAACCGCAAAACATCAAACCACATCACATAAACATCTTCACATCACCTATCACTTCATTTAGTTTAAATAACAACCCATAGGATCACCCTTTAGGCTTCTGCACAACTCTGTTGTTCAATTATAAGTCCTAACACTTTAGAATTCTGAGGTTACCCCACGGTACGGTTTAAATCCTCCTATCTTTTTAGGGAATTTGTACAGTCCGATATTGTGTAAACATAAGTCCTAAATCCTAAATAATTTGCAGGATTTAAATATCAAATTACATCATTTCAAAAGACATAAAGCCAAACATTGGGCTAGTTGGGACATCTACGGAGTTTCTCCTGGATCTCTGATGTCTCCTATTATTCATTCCTTTGAATTCCTTAAAATAATTGTTCCTATTTTGAGCCATTCCCATTCGATTTTCCCATATCCAATCATGAAAACCTAAACTTTGAAATCTTGAAGGCAACACCACCCGATCTTAATTGAGAGTGTTCTTAAGTGACCCTCAGTCATTTAAGATGTAATTAACTATAAGGGCTTGCTTCTATAGTGAACCTGGAATCCAGATAAAATAAACTCTATCTAATATTTTATGATAGGTAGGGGAACTTGTTGGCCTTTTTATAAAGTATTTTGCATACCAAAATGGATGTCACAAATTCTTTGGTTTATGTGATTGAATCCCTATTACAAGTGATATATTTATTCTTTGGGATAAGTGTAATACTTGTTGTATGTTATTCAATCATCTAAACTATTTAAAATGTGAGACTCATTTGGTCTCACCTATTTTAAAATTAAAATGTTACTTTTAAAAATAAAAATGTTTATATTCATATTTAAATTATTTTCAAAATCACAAAATCACCACTTTTTCAAATCACGAAGTTAAAACGGCTGACAAACCCCTATTAATTCATTTGAGGATGATTTCATTAAGAAAAATATACTAAGTTTAGTAGATCTCCAAGATATCCAAAATGTTGGGAGGAAGAAGCAGGTTCATGCTTCCCTCTCTCTGCCTTGTGAAAAGTCTTGAGCTCATTTAAACTTATTAGGTTGTTTAATAATTCACGCTTTAAATACCTCTAGTGTTCAGTGAACATCGATATTTTAATTATCCCTATAAGCAGGGTAATTATCAATTGTCATTTAATTTGAGAATTATGTGGGTGAAGACCCTTAAAAGGGGTAAGTTGATGCTATTAAGACACTTAGCCAATTTCAGCTTTAACTTGGGCTTGTAGTTTTTTAAAGGTGTTCAATTTCTAGTACATTCACTATTCTAATCCTCATTTAACCAAATTTGATTTAGCTTAGGTCACTATTAATCCCTTAAGATCTCGGTGGACAAGTTAGTAATTTTGGAAGAAATTGAATTTTAAGTGATATTAATTCATCATAAAAATGTTTGAATGACATTTGAACACCAGATAGGGGTACTAAATCAGTGAGTTATTAATATCCAAAATCATGCCCCTAAGTCTAGGATCATTTAATTTAATAGATCTCCCAAATTTTAATGATTTAAGGAATTGCAAATTTATCTTTTGATTAAGAAAAGTGAAATTGATTTCTACCAATTAATTCCTTATATATCAATCATCTGAATATGTTAATTAAGATCAATGATTACTCATTTCTCTTTCTTGAATTAAGCCTAAATGTTAATTAAGACCAAATTTCCAAAATTATACATTTACCCCTAAGTCTCTAGTACTTCATAATTCATCAAATTTAATTCAAATGACTTTGGAATTATTATTCTACCTCACTCATGGGTCAATTAAGACATCAAAGGAGAAAATGTGATATTGCAAAACTTAATTTAATTTATATAAATATTTACATGCAAAAATAGCATTCTTCAAAGAAAATTCAATAACTTGACCAAGGCAATGTCTAATCACTTGAAATTTTTACTACAAGTACACTTAGATTAGAGAGCCACTTATACCAAATTTCATGATTTTTTTGAGTTTTATTTAAATTATCAAAATTATTTGAATTTCTAGAGTATTAGTTAATTATTAAATATTTTAAAAGTGAAAAATTAATTTTTACATTTTTATTAAATCTCCCTGAGTTCAAAGAACGTAGAGAAAAAAATTTCATATTTTTATAATTTTTATTTGAATTATTAGAATTATTTTAGTGAGAAATTAAGGGAAATCCTTTTTTAGCCTTTAAAATTTGTTTTTAAGCTTTAAAATTCAATATCTTCACTTAGAAAATTAGGAAAAATATTACAATTGCTCCTAAGTTCTTAGGAAATAATTTATATCATTTTCATAAATATTATTAATTTTGTGATTTTTATTTATTTTTAATTATTTAAATACCTAAGATATGCTTAAAAATGAAAATTTTATTTTAATTACAATTTTATTTTTGGAAATTGCTCTAATCACAGAGAACTCCCAAAACAAATTTCATAAATTCTTTAGTTGTATTTTAATTATTATGATTATTTTAAATGTTAAAAATGTCATTTAATCTTAGAAAATGAAATTAGGTTATCAAATAAACTCTAAATATTTTAAAATTTTTATGGGGAGTCCCCTAAACTTTAAATTATAGTGGAGAATTAAAAGCAAATCATTTATATGTTTATTTTTCTTAAATTAATTTTCTTTGTGCTATAAGATTTTGTGAAAATTAGGTGTGTTCTTAATGACTCAGCCCATGACCAATTTTTCCTAGGGTTCCCTAGTCACAATGAACCTACCAAACTTTTCTTGGATTTTTCTAAGAAAAATGCTAATTATTATAATTAATTTTTCAAATCAGATACATAAACTTGAAAAATATGGATCTCTGTTTAGGGGTCTCCTCTGACTTTAAAAAAATCAGGGAATATCCCCCATGACAGAGGCAACAACATGCCAAAATATTAAGCTATGGTGAAATATTTGAATGCATGGAGAATCAAAATACTTAGAACAAGATGTAATTAATTAAAATAAAATATGCATCAAATAAACTTCAAACCATTTCTAAATTGTTCTCCTCTATTCACTGAGCACTAGGATATTTTAATTTTTTATACAAAGATAAGATTTTTAAAGTATGGGAAATTAAATAAATAGAAAAATTCCCTATTTTTCTACTCAAACACGTGGCACCATGTCAACCTACGGTGACTTCAAAGCTCCACGCGACGTTCTCTGGTTTCACACCGCCATCCACCTCAGCGCCGACTCAGGTTGCGGTTTATGTATGAAGACAGTGTCAGCCTCGATCTCGTCCGTCCATCTAATACAACCCGATAGCCAAAACCCATGACCGTTAACCTTAAAACCTTAAGATCTCACTCATTTCTCAACCAAATGACCTCGGGTTTGATCCTACACACTCGACTAAGTTAGACAAACATATCCATAAGGTAAACATGTCATTAAATTAGATTTATGCATGTGTAGAATCAAAACAGGCTCGGGACAGTGGGGTGGTTTATACCTTTGATTTGAGAAGGGAAGCTTCAAGGTTCTCAGTACATTGGTGGAGGCCCAAGGAAGCTATGGATTGAGCCTCTTCTTATGGGGTAATGTCTGGACCAAAATTCAATCAAGGCTGAATTTGTGTGTTGATCAAAGTTTAGGGTAGAGGCTCTCTGTGAGCGAACTTTTTGGGGGCTTTGTCTTCTTTCACTGTGGTGAAGGTGTGGGCAAATTTAATTGAGATTTAGTGCACTGAGGAGATTTGGTGGAGAATGTCCTATCTCAAGCAAGGATTTGAACTCAAAAATTGAGCTTCAACAATGGGAATTATGGCAGCGCATGTTTGGTTTGCACTAAGGAGGTCCTAGAGATGCTGTGGGAGCAATGTTACCAGGTTTCCTTAAGAAAATTTTAACATCCTTATGTTGTCCATAGAGGTGAGGTTTTATAGCCATGGTCGGAGAGGGGAGCTCAGGGTCTGGCCTTGGGTGCAAAAGTCTGTTGAGGTGGTGAGCAAAGAAGCTCTAAAGTTTAATTAGGGTGAGCTGGCCCCTAGGGTTGAGATTGGCTATGATTTAGGGATGGTGTTTGAGGAGCTCCAGTGACTTGGCCAGTCGACAGGGCTAAGGGAGGTGGCTAGGAGGTCAGGTAAGCCAGTAGGAGGGTTAATTATGTTTAAACCTGAAAGTCAAATGATGATGGAGGAAATTTTTGGTTAAGGCCCATAAATGGTCTTGAATCTCTTAATTTAGAAATCCAATGATCCATAGCTCACCATGGCTGGTCCAAGAGGCCTTAGCCTTGTCCATGGAGTGTGCTTAGTGGCTGTGGAGTCATCAATTTGGTGGCTTTAAGATGGTTAGGTCAATTTTGGTGCATGAGTTCAATTTGGGTCCAAATGACCAAAGGTTGGGTTTGGGTGAGGCTATCCATGACTTAAAGCCAATTGGATTGATCAACATT
>NW_018228572.1:0-993 GCF_001263595.1 Phalaenopsis equestris
TTGCCACTAGGAAAGATTCTTTTCCATTACCCTTTCTAAATCAAATGTAGGATAGACTAGCTGGGCAAAAATATTTTTATTTTTTGGATGGATATACTGGTTATCACCAAATACAAATATATTCTGGGGATTAAGAGAAAATAATTTTTACCATTCCTTATGGTACTTTTGCTTTTAGAAGGATGCCCTTTGGTTTATATAATGCCCTTGCTACATTTTAAAGATGTATGATGATAATTTTTTTTAATATGATTTAATTGAAAAAAGGATTGATCATGGATGATCATGGATGATTTTTCTGTGTTTGTAACTTCATTTGACTCATGTTTAAAATATTTATCTAAAGTTCTTAAGCGCTATGAAGAAATAAATTTAGTCCTTAATTGGAAAAAATGCCATTTTATGGTAGTAGGAGGAATTGTAATAGGTCATCAAATATCAGAAAATGGTATGGACGTAGACCCTGCTAAAATTCAAATGACAGCTAATTTACCTTATCAAATAAATGTAAGAGAAATGAGGAGTTTTTTAGGACATGCTGGATTCTACATGTGATATATTAAAGACTTTTCAAAGATTGCTAATCTTTTATGCCATTTACTGGAGAAAGATGTAATTTTTAATTTTGATGCGTAATGCCTAAAATCTTTTAATTTATTAAAAGAAAAATTAATCACTGCACCAATTATAGTTTCATTAAACTAGGGAAAACCTTTTGAATTGATGTGTGATGCTAGTGATTATGCTATAAGAGCTGTTTTAGGACAAAGATATGATAAAATTTTTAAAGTAATTTACTATGCTAGTAAAACTCTTAATGAAACTCAAATCAATTATACAACAACTGAAAAACATTTATTAGCAATAGTATATGCTTTTAATAAATTTAGATCATATTTAATTGGAACTCATTGTGTAGTGCATACAGATCATTCTGTTATTAAGTAATTAATGAAAAAGAAGGATGCTAAACCTAGACTTATAAGATGGATT
>NW_018228572.1:1011-3237 GCF_001263595.1 Phalaenopsis equestris
ATAGTAGATAGGAAGGGAACTGAAAATCAAATTATTGATCATTCGTTCAGACTTGAGTTAGAAAACCCACTCTATTTTGAAAAAGAAATTAAAAAAACTTTTCCATATGAAAAATTGTTTACTATTAATGAGTGGCGTGTTCCGTGGTATGCCGACATTGTGAACTTTATTGTTAGCGATATTATACCTTATGGAATGACATAACAACAAAAGAGAAAATTTATTTCTGAAGCTAAGACTTATTTTTGGGATGACCCATTTTTATATAAACAAGGAAATGATCTAATTAAATATGTGTATCATTAGAAGAAACTTATGAGATTATCCAAAAATATCATAATTCTAATTTTGGGGGACATTTTGGTGTTGATAAAACAACATGCAAAATTTTACAATCTGGATTTTATTGGTCTATAATTTTTAGAGATGTTAATGCTTATATCAAAACTTGAGATAGATGTCAACAAGTAGACAATATTTTTAGAAAAAATGAGATGCCCCTCAATTATGTGCTAGAGGCTGAAATATTTGATGTTTGGGGATTAGATTTTATGGGACCATTTATACAATCTTTCAAAAATTTATATATTATGTTAGCAGTAGACTATGTATCTAAATGGATAGAAGCTGTTGTTTTACCTTGATGTGATGCATGCTCAAAGAGTTTCAAAATTTTTGAAAATGAACATATTTTGTAGATTTGGGATGCTAAGAGTTATCATTACTGATGGGGGAAGCATTTCATAAGTGCCATAATGGAGAAGTTATTAAAGAAATATCATATAAATAATAAGATTGCTACTGCTTATCATCGTTAGATAAGTGGTTTGGTTGAATTATCCAATCAGGAAATTAAAAGAATTATGAAAAATTCCGTGAATCCAATAAAAATGGATTGGTCAGTCAAACATGACTATGCTTTGTGGGCTTATGGGACAACATACAGAACTCCTATAGGAATTTCCACATATAAGCTAGTATTTGGGAAAACTTGTCACTTACCAGTTGAACTTGAGCATAAAGCATATTGGACAATTAAAGTGTTCAATTATAATTGAAAGATGCTTGTGAGAAAAGGTTATTGCAATTAAATGAGCTTGAAGAGATAAGGAATTAATCTTACAAGAGTGCCAAGATTTATAAAGAAAAGATGAATATGTGGCATGATCAAAGGATTCTTACTAAAAATTTTCAGCCAGAGCAACAAGTTTTGCTATATAATTTTTTTATATAATGCAATGTTAAGATTATTTCCAAGCAAACTTAAGTTCAGCTGCTGGGCCTCAGCTGATGGGCCCATTTGTTGTGATAAAAGTTTATCCTTATGGAGTTGTGGATATTAAAGAACCTAAGCCTGAGAAAGTTAATGGACATAGATTGAAACCTTATGGTATAGGGAATCAACATATAGTTAATTTTAAAATAATGTTGGGTCAACCAGAATAAGCACTGATTACGTCAGACTGACGATGTAAAACTAAGCGCTTTGTGGGAGGCAACCCATAGTTATTAGTGTATTTTTATTTTGATTGTTATTTTGTGTATGATTAAGAAATTTACGACAGTATTTTTGAAACTATTATGTGTTAGTAAAAATTTTAAGACTTTATTTAGTGATCAAGATATGTTAGAATGAGAATTTGGATGTTAAGTTGACTATTGGATGTTAAATTGACTAGTGCAAAAATGTGCGCTGACGCATAAGCGCCAGATCCAGCGCTTAAGCGCGACAGTTTAAACACATGTGAAAAATTAATATTCTAGAACGTTTAATCGCCAGTTAGTTTGTAAAAATATGCCAAGGCAATTTCTAAACGTGTCTAGGAGTTATTGGAAGAATTTAAGCCTATAAATAGAAGGGTTTTGTGAACGAATTTCACCCCATATCATGGAAATGTCTTAATGGGAGATGGATTTGAAGATGAAGGAAGAAACCATGAGGAAGAGGTTCATTAGTCAAAGTGCACAAGAGATGTATAACAGTTTCTTAGCCGTTAGTATTGAAGGGATATCATAGATTATCAACAAAATTGACAATACTATGACTTTATTGGGGACCAAAGTACTTGAGTTGCATGCACATCTAGAGCATATTGGATGGAAATTGAAGATGCAATTTATCCATATAAGTTATATAGAGGAAGCAGATAAGTCAATGTTCATAAAGCAGAAGTAGATTGAAGAAGATAGTATCAGAGCTCGTCACCACCGTCCGTTTTGGTAACT
>NW_018228572.1:3315-3571 GCF_001263595.1 Phalaenopsis equestris
TAGTGGTTTAGTGTTTAAGTTTTGTTTTTAGTATTTATGACTTCTTATATGTGTTTAATTATGAAATGATTATTGTGTATTTGTATTTAGAAAAATTTTCTCATCCAAGACTATTTAGAGTGAGAATTAAGTGTTTAAACATATTTGTACTTGTTTGTGAATTAATATAAGTTTTTTTTGTGTGAAAATTTATATTATTTTTAGCCTCGAATTGAAATAGCTATTTTGGAGAATTTTGAGAGAGAGGGGAGTTATA
>NW_018228573.1:0-347 GCF_001263595.1 Phalaenopsis equestris
TGAGGTCAACAAATGGACCGCCAATAGGTGTGGTGAACTGGGAAAGCACACCGCGCATATTGGCGTTGACTAACAAGATCAACAAAAACCAATACAAACTCTTAAGTCAACAGACCCAGAAGTATGCGCAGAGTTGTGTGTGTATTTGTTTCTGCCGAGGAATTAACAGGTGATTGTCTGGTTGAAATCAAGGAGTAGGGACTCTCATTGGGGATCGGAGAGGGAATTTTTAGTTATGAATAGTTACGAAATTTTAGGTATTTATAAAGGATGGGAATCCGTATGTAAGTGCTGACCCCAAGGTGTGAATTAAAATTTGGGTATTAATCCCGAAATAAGAATCAGAT
>NW_018228574.1:0-403 GCF_001263595.1 Phalaenopsis equestris
TTGATCTCAATGGACCCCAATTCCAATCCTAAACTGATATTCACTTTTGATATGACCAAACAAAACCAAATGCAAACTCAATTGGTCCATGATTTGAGCCCAATTTTAATTTGTGTCAAAACCACAATTTTGACCATATGACCTAATCTCACCAAATTGAACCCATAGCCTAGTCAATTGGCCTCAATTAATGTTTCAAAATCTTTATAACATTCCTATACATTAAAATCAACCATCAATTGACCTTGGTGAAATCTCAAATCCATTTGATTTTGGCCTAAAGCCAAAATTCCCAAATTTAGCCCCAAATTGTCTAAATCCCCAAATTTCACCAAATTGAACTCCTTAACCTCCAAATTGGAATCAATTTCATGTTGAAAACTCTTCATGAGGTCCATATTGA
>NW_018228575.1:0-278 GCF_001263595.1 Phalaenopsis equestris
ATTTTATTAGTTAGAGCTTACATTTGTGTGAGATGATCGCAAAAATAGCCTGGAAGATATGAGGATTCAGGTCGTGATGAACGACAATCTTAGAATCCTAAAACGAGTTAGGGCTTAAATTACACAACATGATTGTGCAAAGGCCTAGAGATAAGGTGAGAATTTATGTCGCACTAGTCAGACAACCTCGAAATCATATGGCTTGTTGTTTAATTCTAAGGAGAGAGATGTGTTGTTGTAGATCCTCATGTTGATGTAGACTGCTGTTGTAGAGGGCT
>NW_018228575.1:3366-5189 GCF_001263595.1 Phalaenopsis equestris
CAGCTTACTATCTTTCGTACGTCCAATACACACGAGATCAGACGGCTCCTGGTCATCGTCCCCAATGGCCAGAACCCGTGAACCGCACGACTTTAAACTCTAAGATCTCTGCCTAGACTCAACCAAATCACTTCGGGTTTGTTCCTACACCTTCATCTAGTCAAGACAAATACATCTATATGGCTACATGCATATGAAATACAAGTTCTCTTCACAAAGGCCCAAACCGAGCCAAAAATTAGGGTTGAGAGTTTATACCTTTGCCCAAGAGGTGAGGCCTTGATTGTGTGTTTATGGAAACTTCAGTGGATTCCAATGAACCTCCTGGAAGTGTCACTTCCCTTTGATGAATGGTCTATGTGTGAGCTCAATCAACAGGTGGTGCGGCCTTGGTCGAACAATGGGTTGGAGGGCTCAAAGTGATGGGGTTTGAGTGGGGAACTTCTCCTTAAGCTCTGGTGTAGCTCAGGGAAAGGTTAATTTGAGGTTTGGTGGAATGTGGTGAGGTTTCCTGTTTCTGGCCAGATTTTGAGCTCTGGAATTGAGCTCAGGCAGTGGCGGAGGTGTCTGGGAAATGGTTGGATTGAACTTAGGAAGGCTTGGAGAGTCTCTAGAAACAATTTGGCAGAGTTTCCCCTAGGTTTTTGGATTTTTTTTCCTTGGCCGTGAGAAGGGTCCTATTTATGGAGGGAGCCATGACTGCCACCAGGGCAAGCCAGGGGGGTAGAGAGGACACTTATGTGGAGGGATAAATGACGCAAGTGAGCAATGTGGTTGAGCCATCTCAGAGAGTCCCAATCTTGGGTTTGATCCATTTGGGACCTCTCAAGCATGGTGTTTTCCGACAACTAGGCCGGCTGGCCAGGGCTGAGCTGGTGGCTAGCTGGGTCAAGGGAGCCAAAAGGTTTAATTGTTTGGGGGCTTGGGAAGGCTGGTGGGAAGAATCCTTATGGTTTAGTCAAATTTAAAAAGAAATCCCCTAATTTAAGGAACCCTTGGTCCATGAATCAATTCTTGGATCTTAGGTAATTTAATTAGCATCCTAGGTGGTTAACAAAGGCATGATAGGGTTAAGGTTGGCTAATGCAAAGGATTTTAGTCAATTTGGGGCTTAGGTTCAAAATTAGGGCTTTGGTTTGAACTTGGGTCTAAGTTGGGTTGGTTGAGATT
The DNA here is from genome assembly GCF_001263595.1 of Phalaenopsis equestris. Lineage (NCBI taxonomy): Eukaryota > Viridiplantae > Streptophyta > Magnoliopsida > Asparagales > Orchidaceae > Phalaenopsis > Phalaenopsis equestris. Next base: position 4,537 of record NW_018228575.1, read on the forward strand.
TGGGCCAAGTGATTAATCAAATTGATGGGGATGATTGTCATGAGAAGTTTGGAAAAGGAATTGTGTGATTTTAAATTGATTTGGAAGGTCAATTTGATAAAATGATAAATTTTGGGCATTTGGATTAGACTTGGGTTTAAATTGGGCTAGGGTTTTGGATATGGTTCAATTTGATCTAAAAGATTGTCATAGAGAATTTTAGATATCAACTGGGTGGAAATTTTGAAGTTAGGAGGTTCAATTTGATGGGATTTTAGGCTTTAGTGCAAATTTGGGGATTTTGGCTCAAGTTGAATTTGGGTGAGCTTTGAGTTCAAATTGGGGTCAATTAATTATTCAAACTGATTTGGGGAAATGTTATGGAGAGTTTAGAATCCAAACTTGGGGAAATTGATTTGATAATGGGGTTCAATTTAGGGGAGGTTTAATTTAGGGGATTTTAAGGGTATGGCTAAATTGGCAATTTTTGATTGGGATTGCAATTCAGCTTGAGATTGGGTTCAATTGTGCTTGGATTTAGTTTCAATTGGGATTGGGGATGATGAATTTGAGTTTGGAATTGAAATTGGAGGAGATTAAAGTCAATTTGGTGGAAATTGGGGGCAATTTGGGGATTTTGTTCAAATTGGGCTCAATGGAGTGGTTCAAGTTGA
>NW_018228576.1:0-1803 GCF_001263595.1 Phalaenopsis equestris
TTTGTGATGTGTGCTTGGTAGGATTCTCGGACCCAATATTGACTTTACTGGTTAACGGCCTATGATCCTGGTAACGGTGGAATCTATAGTAACAGCGGTAGTGTCAACCCTTTTCCCAGGCGGAACCAGACGGGAATGCGAGCGGGCATATTTTCAATAGACTTTTGTTTGACAGACTTGATGTCCCTTAAAATCTCTTCCTTCATTTGAGGGGATATTGCATGTCCCACTTATTTGAGTAATTCACAGATTGAACAACCCTCTTTGACAGCTAGTCTCTAAAAAACTGAGCTGACTCGAGTGATAGAGGTAGACTTCTTTTTCTCTTTATCCTGTCCATGAAGTGATGATAACGCAGCAGCAATCTTCTGGACACCCTTGTGTCCGGTGGTGTCCACTAGAGGATGAAATATGCTTCCTCGCAGCAGTGGATATATTTATGGTAGTTTAAATTCCTCTTGGTGAGGCTCTTCCTCAACGGCCTAAAGCCAAGTAATCCTATAGGGACTCTTCTTGAATTCTCTTATAATGATCTTACCTACTAAATGCTAGAGGTTAAGATCAATATGTGGAATTTCAAGCTGAGTAAAAAGAAGAGTTTTGAATTTCTAATGGTGGGGTACCTCTTCTAATTTTCTAAGACTAGTCAATAGGAAAGTCCTATGGCTAGACCTAGGCTACTAAAGAAGTTTTCTAGACCTCAACCAAAAGTTAGGTCAACAGTTGAACTCAGCAGATGGCTTCTGATTTTCTAGAGCAGCGACTTTCATCACGATGAACAGATTTTTTCCGAGGATGACCTCGAGGTCTTCAAATCTGGCTCTGAACTTAATGGTGGGAACAACGTTGCGGGCATTGCAGCTTGTTGGCAAGTTGCAGGAAAAAGTCAGCGTTAGGCAGGGCATTGCAGCAACTTTAAAAGAAGAAAGGTTTGGGGTTAGCTATATGGCCAAAATCTTGTAATCTTAGTGCAAGCACTAAAAATTAACAGAGGTTAATCTGTAGATTTTTATTTATTTTATGGGGGTTTTAAAATTTTAGTAAAAGTAGTTTAAAAGTAGAAAATTTTGATTAATATAAGGAAATTTTAAAAGTTCATGCAACACGATATAATTCGATTTAATTTGCAAAATAGCAAATCAAACTCGAAAAGGAGATGTGCAGTGTTTAGGACCCGGCGCGGGACCTAATTAGCAACACATAATGCCCAGGTGGAATTTAGTCCACCAACACACCTATTGGGACCCGACCCCACATGAAGATTTAAAGAGTCCTTAATGGCCTCCTGAACCCCTCTGTTCAAAGGTGATTGAACAGGTAGTCCTGAAGTCCAAAGAGTTGACTATACTTTCCCAAGGCAGAAATGGGTAAAGCATGCCAATGGAAGAAAGGTAATTTTGGTTCATAAGGGACATGAAGGCATTACTGATGTATGAAGATAATTTTTCTTTGTTTAAATGGAGAGAAAAGCATATTCCCCAGCGGAGTCGCCAGAAGCTGTCGGCACTATTTTGGTTTGGGGAGTTGCCCGTAAGAAGCTCTCAATCACCGGAATCGAATTCTAGTTGCCTGCTTCAGAAGGATGTTTAAGTTTATAAAATTCTGAAGTCAAACTGACCTCATATTTTTATAGTTTAAATGAAAGAGCCCTATACCTCAAATCCTGTATCTATCCCAAATAATAAACACAAGATTTGAGGATGAGGCTCGATCAAATAAACTAAAGAATATATGACATCCGTTTGGTCTGCGAAACCATTTTATTTGCCAATAATTTCCCCTATTTAATTTGAAGAATTAAAT
>NW_018228576.1:1873-2528 GCF_001263595.1 Phalaenopsis equestris
TATATTAGTTTGGGTTCAAGAAAAGCTTCCTATAAGGGCAAGCCCCTATAGTTAATTACATCTTACATGACCGAAGTCATCTAAGAAAACTCTCGATAAAAATCAAGAAATATTATCTGCAAGGAATTCAAAGGAAAGAACTTTTCAATGAAATCGCACAAAGAGGTGTGAAAGGGGAATGATTCAAATTTGGGACATTTATTATAGAATCCAAAGAATGAAGAACTAGGGGATGACATAGATCCGGAGGAGAACCTCAATGCCTTCCCAGTATATTCTATTGTTTAACTTCAGTTTTGAGGAGAAAATTTAAGTGTTTCTTCCTGCCAATTTTATTAATTTAGGGCTTACGATCACATAAATAGCCTAGAAGATGCTAGGATTTAGGTTGTGACAAACAACAACCTCGGAATCCTAGGATTTAGTTTGTGACAAACAACAACCTCGGAATCCTAAAATGAGTTAGGGCTTAGATTGTACAGCAGACCTATACAAATGTCTAGAGATGGGGTGAAGATTTATGTTGCATAAGCAGACAACCTCAAAACTTTATGGCTTGGTTGTTTAATTCTAAGGAATGAATGGTTTAGCTGAGCAAGACAAGTTTTGCTGCAAGACAAGTTTTGCTGTTGAAGATGGCTGTGTTGCCCACCAT
>NW_018228577.1:0-777 GCF_001263595.1 Phalaenopsis equestris
AATGTTGACATGAGGGAGTCTTCTGACAGTCTTCCCGTGATAGAGGATGAAGTACAGTCAGTACAGCGTTTGGAACCATCACCAGCATGGATTCACTACAATTCCAGTTCAGTTTGTTTCACTTGCCATTCTGCAACACTTCAACAAGGACATTCTACAGGAGCCTTTGTAGAATGCCCAGGTTACAATGTCTTACATCTGGGACAATATGATAATTATGATGATTAATCATCAACCAATGACTTAATAAGATATGATGATTTGCCGATCGATGATAGAAACACAGTTCAAAATCATCCATGGGACATTTTTCATGCGCCAACTCAAATTGAGGCGTATAATCTGGTAGAAATAATATCACCATTAACATGGAAACCGATCATTAATAATCGGTTAAATGATGAAGCCCGTTATCCAGCATATCCAAACAAAGTCGAGCTTGCAAAAATACATAAAGTTAAATGAAATGTTTTCGAACATTTTAAAATAGTCGATGGAGACTATGTTAATATTCTGGAGGGATTAGAATTATATACAGAGGTCTTTTCTCTTACAGAGCAACAAGAAGTACTTAATTGTGTGTTTGAACTCCGAATTAGAGGCAAAGCAGGACTGCTATCCGGAAGAACATATTCCGAACCTAAAAAAGGGATGAGAGGTAAGGGTCGCATTACAATACAATGCAGCTGCTGCTACAATTATAAGATAGATCGACAAGGAAATCTTTCAAGAATTTTACAAAATGAGCAGGTGGAGCCAATGTCACCCATGATAAAA
>NW_018228578.1:0-916 GCF_001263595.1 Phalaenopsis equestris
ACTTGAACAGATTTTATTAGAAACACTCACAAACTGAGAGAAGTAGACACACTGAGAGAAGTAGACACTTGCCTTCAGGCCAGACTGACTGCAACTCATACATTAGTCTCCCTTATATAGAGAGGAAGACGAAGATAGAAATCAAACCAAACCGATAGGATAACGTGGCTATATTAGTAGGGTATCATTCCCGTAATGCGTGGACAACTAGGATTTCATCTTAGAAAAAGATGAATTCCACTAGCCAAAACCACGGGCGAGAAAGAAGAAAACCATGGGCAGAAAGGTGGTATGACATCTTTTCCGTACCCACTAGCACACATAATGGCCACCTGGCTTACAGATAATAATTAATTGTGGGCCCACTACAGCTCCACAAGATGCTGACGTTTAGACATAATACAATACGATGCAGACCAAAATACATATGTACATGAGAAAAGACCTTATCGAATATACATCCTAGAAATCACACTCCTTTTTCCAGGCCTTGGTACACCACTTGTGCTGTAACGCTGATGAGGCTGTCAAGACGATTCTCCATTGTTTTGACGTCTCGAAGGATATCACTCCATGCATTATCTTTGCTTGAATTGCTCTTGCAGTAGACGACTTTATTCTCGTACATCCTCTGAAGAATCCTGAGTTCTTCAAACACTTTATTAGCTTGATCTGACTCAATATGCCTGACAACTCCTCTGAGTTTGTCATGAGCGTACGCAGATATTGGGAAGTCAAAACTTTCCCATAATAATTCCCAATGTATATCGCTGACATCTTTGAGAATATTTGGGAGATCAAAAGAACTAGGTTGACTTTGATTAAATTCCCTCCTTTTATTCTTCTGCTGTTGCATCCATCTTGTCGCAGTTCCTGATGTTCAAGGCGCTTGTCTGGAATGTTGTGGTTCCATCGA
>NW_018228579.1:0-3953 GCF_001263595.1 Phalaenopsis equestris
TTCAATGTAGGGAGAAGGATAAAAAATACTACTCATAATTCATAAGAAGGATATGATAAAACACAGACTTCGTATATAAAAATATGTTTACAAACAAAAGAAATGAAAAGTACAAATTATCTCACAATCCTTACAAAGCAAATCCCTAGAAGTTCTCTCCAAGCCTTTCTCTCTTTATAAGCACTCTCAATTCTCTCGTAGAAGTATAATGAAGAAGAAATCTCTCACCTTCCCTCTCGTCTTACAACCCTAGAAGACAATCTCTAAGCCCTTGACTTTCACTCTCTATCTCTCCCTTTTAGTTCTCACGCTACATATCTTTTTTCTTTGCCCCCTTTAGAAGTTCTCACACTTAAATAAGACACATGTTTTGGGCATTCAGAGAAATTTCAGGGGACTGCTCAACAACCTCATTGAGAGCCACAAGAGTAGTATTGGCCATTTTCCTGAGATGGGGATGAAGTTTAAAACATCTTTTATCTGTGTGACCAAACATTCTGCAGTGGTAACAATAATAAGGCTTTTGTTCAGCTATTATCTTCTGCTAACAACCATTATGCTCAGTTCTCAACTAGATTTTATCTACTTCAAGTGAGGTAATGTTCCCCTCCACAAGAATTCTAGCAACAGAAGGTATAGATAAATTAAATGTTGGAAAATCCAATTTTAGAGGTTTTACCAAAGCTTGACCAATGTTGAAAAGGACTTTATGGTTGAAAAAATGCAACTTAAGTCCTAGAAGTTTAAACTAAATGGGCACTATAGGAAGTTCCTTGCTAGGGTCAAAATCAGTGGGCCGCTTTAGGATCTTCATGGTGATCCCTTCAATCAGTAAAACATGCTTGGAAAAATTTTTTACATAATCTTCCTCCCTGGATAAAGTAATTAATATATGCCTTCCAACAAGAAGGCCCACTATCCAAGCACCATTGAGCTTGATGTTATCAAAGATCTTTCAAATGACATCCATTTTAGGGTGGCCCAATTGGAATTTCCCTATGAGAGTGAACTTATAGACCTATGTCAAACCTTGAATATCCTCCTCAGAATAAAATATAGCCATCTTTCCAGATTTTCTGCTTAAAAGCTTGATATTGGGGTCAACAACCTCATGATAGGTCTAGGGGAAGACCAAGTCATCATAATCTTTGATAGTATCAAAACCTTTCCCAAAAATATCAGCAAAAGTTACCTTAGCACATTGAATTTTTGTCGCTAAATCCAAAGTATTTTGCTCAGCCATCATACAAACACTTCAATGTAACATTGAAATTTTTTGAAAAAGTGGTCGCCCGGGAAAGAAGAAAACCATAAAAACAGCAAAAACCTCCAAGAAAGGATGAAAAGAAAATAGAGAGAAGGGAGAAAACAAAGTAAAGACGGGCAAAGAGCCACCAAAAACCTTACCCATTACATGGAAACCCTAGTGGAGCAAGCTCCAACCCGCCGCCATCTTTATATATATGTATATGTATGTATGTGTGTGTGTGTGTGCGCGCGCGCGTGTGTCATTTAACTTAGATCTATCAAAATGACCAACAACTAATATAAATATGATTTAACTTAAATGCATCGAATAAGTTAATCTTTATTTAAGTATGTTAATGAATTCAAGGCTAGCTTCAAGAGAAAAGTTGAGTAAGAGATGGCAAAGCTATAGAATTAAAAGTTTAGAAGGTGCCCTTGCTGAGTTTGACGTCGCCGAAGAACTTGTTCATTTAGTGCTATCATTTCAAAAGACGAATACCAAGCTAAGAAATTGAAAGTTGTGAGTAGAGAATATCAAATCAACTTGAACGCAAAACATAGGAGACAAGTGAATCTCTTTGGATGTGGGAAGAGTCTTGATAATGTAAATAGCATGCTTTGGAGAACAATTCCTAAAATATCCTATAAATCTTTCACCATGCTGAACTTTTTAATTTTTCAATGTCAAGGATTTTCAGCATGACACCTGACTAAAAGAAAAAATCTTTGAATATTGAGGCCCAAACAAAATTTAAAATTGTGCAATTGAGGAATAATGCAAGACATAAGGCTCAAAATATTTTCAGGCATAAGAGAGTCAAATTAAAGGTAAAAATGAATATATTAGCTATGTAGAAATATTAGAGAAAGACATATTAATATCCTAACATAGTAAGAAGTGACGGACTATGTCAATATCAAATATCAAATTGCGTAAGCGCATAGTAACATTTAACAAATAGCACAAACTTCATAGTAACAATGTAATGTAGACATTAACTAATTAAACTAGCATAAGACATCAAGTGAAGAAAACATTTAACATTAAAGCAAGTAAAACATAAGACAATCTTAGTAAGCAAAGTTAAAATAAATTTGAAGAATTACAAATATTCAAAAAAAAAAATTTTTTTTGGATCCAAAGATTATTACCACATAGAAAATAAGAGTGGGGAAAGTAGATATAGGGCCATAATCAAGATAAGTAGAGCCAAGTATGTCATTGATTGGATTTGGCTTAATCATATTATAAGTTTTTCATGTTCTACTTGAGCTCGAGTTTAGCTTCACATATATGTTCATATTTAGCTTGTTTATTTTAATTGGAAGACGACTTGAGCAAGTTAATAAATAAGCTGAAAATGTTGAATGTATGCTTCACTTTTTATATAATGTTATCAACAAATATTTTTTATAAACTTAAATAAATAAAGAATCAAATAAATCATGAATTAGTATTCAAGTACTTTGCACAAATTAAATAAGAAAATATATAAGTTGCCAAAAAAATTTCTTGCAAGCATAAAATATAAATAAATACTAACAAACAAAAATATTAAAATAAAAAATATAAGAATAAATTATATTACATTCATATGCATGTTGAAATTAAATTGTAACATGTTACTATTAAATGTTTAATTATAAATTTCAGTTAATTGAATTTTATTTAAATAATATATCATATAACTACATATTATTTAACAAATTATTTGTTGAACAACAAATAAGTTTGTTCATGAACATAAATCAACAAGTTGAACCATATTTATGTTTGTTTCATTCAATTATCGAGTTTTTTTTAAAAATGCTCAAACTTATTTATTTAATAATTTGTGCCTGCTGAATCGAGTTTTAATTGAACCGAGTTCGAGTCGTTCATCGAGTCCATAGGTTCATTTACAAAGAATTTGAAAACAATAGCCACCTACAAATAAAGTAAAAGAGCCCATCATTTTGCTTCAAAAGGAGATGAGGCAACAACTAGAGAAGTAAAGAAACACTTGCACAAGCCTAAGTGATCACTAAAAACACCACCTGCACCAACCGCCTTTGAAGTCCAACTTCCATCAATATTCACCTTGACCCAACTCATAAGAGGGAGTTGCCACTTTATAAGAGTGACCATCCTACGCACCCTTGGTTGGTATAATTCAGCATTCAACCCCAAAATAAGACTAGCCCAGAATAAATAAGCAAGAATGTAAGAAACCATATTATTAGGAACCAAACCAAAATTTTGATAAAAATTTTGATATTTATGATCATTATGATCATTCCTTGCCAACCAAATAAACCAAAGCACCAAAAAAAGTAAACTAGCCAATTTGAACTCCATCATCTCTACAGCCTTCCACTTAACAAGATAGCTTCCAATGTCATTACAATCAAACCAATTTATTTGAAAATGTTTTCCCAATGTATTCTAAATTTCCTTAGCATAATGACAATGAAAAAAAAAGATACACCACCGATTTCTTTTCATTTTTTCATGAATGACATTGTGAAGAAAATTTCATCCCTTCAAGTTTAAGAATATTATCAAGAGGAAGCATGTTGAGAATAAATCGGCATAAGAAAAAAGAGCTAGAGGGAGTAAGAAAAGTATTCCAAATAAAATTTCCCTACCGCTACCTATCGTGATTATTTAGATTTGAATAAAGCAACTTCAAATGAGAGATATTAGAAGTAGTTTTCCAGATAGG
>NW_018228580.1:0-469 GCF_001263595.1 Phalaenopsis equestris
TTGAAGAACAAATTGAAGAGAATAATGAAATTATTCTAAATAAATTAGAAAATGAAAAATTAGATTATGTTTAAGAAAGATTTGAGATGTTAGATATCACAGAAAATGCTGATAAGAACCTATTTCCTTCAATTATACAACCACAGTTGAAAGCATTACCTAACCACTTGAAGTATGTGTTTTTGGGAGACTCATCTACATTACCTGTTATTATATCTTCAGAATATTCAGAATTAGATGATCTGCAAGAGTAAAGACTGTTAGGTACATTGAAAAAATATAAGAAAGCTTTTGGTTGGACCTTAGCTGATATTAAAGGAATTAGTCCTTCGATCTGTATGCACAGAATTATATTAGATGAACAATATCAAGCAAGAGTTGATCCACAAAGAAGATTAAATCTGATGATGAAAGAAGTAATAAAGGAGAAAATCTTAAAATGGTTAGACACTAGAATTATATATCCTAT
>NW_018228581.1:0-1099 GCF_001263595.1 Phalaenopsis equestris
TTTTAATTCACCAATTCTTTTATTCTTGAAAGCGATGTTGTGATATGAATAAAAATATATAATGAAAAAAGTAAATAGCATTTATTCTTTAATCAGTGATTCAACAATTGAACGCCCTGAAATATAGAGATGGTGCTACACATTTTTAATGTTTATATTTTAATTCATCGATTCTCCTATTTCTTGAAAGTGATGTTATGATAAAAATAAAAAATTTTAATAAAAAAGGTTTAAAACATTTGTTCTTTGATTCAATAATTGAATTTTTTGAATTTTTGCGCCCTTGATTTCTTATAAATAAGGCATGATGGTACTCTTTAGCATTCCATATTTGCTTTGAAATCTTAGTTTGAATCAGTCGGCTTCTAAGTTTAATCATGAAGAACGCGCCAAATCTTTTAGTTGATCTAAATTTATATATTATTAGGTATGACTCATAATACCAGAATTTGGAGTCTCTTTGAATGAAGAGATGTCTCTTGGAATTGAAGAGATGTGTCTCTTGGAATTCAGTGGGTTGAGATCAGCGAGGGCGCAGCAGAAGCATGATGGCCTAACCCACATTGGTGCAGGTGTAACTCCCAGGTATCTTTTCTCCTAAGGGGCTGGATATTCGCCAAGGTGGAGATTTGTTATGGTATGACTCATATACCATATAGGGACAGATGTTGGAACGAAGCGGAGCAAAGCGGAGCGAAAGAATTTGTCCAAATTGGGAAGTTACGTTATATGGGTTGGGGCTATACGGTACAGGGGTAATTTGGGAATAACATTTTGTGCCTAGGTTTACTCCTGAGGTTATAAATAGATCTGTTAGTAACCCCAGGAGGTATCCCTCTATTCTGTACTCTTTTCTGATTATTGAAAGGAACTCGCCGCTCTGCTCCCGAGGACGTAGGCATCTTTGCCGAACCTCGTTAAATCTCTGTGTTCTTCTGGATTTGTGTCGATTACTGTTTTTCTTCGCCTTATTTTCTCAACCTATATGAATGAACCCTATTTTTGTTTTCAATCCATATTACTTAGATTCAGCTCTAATAGCGACAAACAGATTGTTCTAATGTCAATTCAGCTCTAATAGCAATGATGAAAAAATTAG
>NW_018228582.1:0-918 GCF_001263595.1 Phalaenopsis equestris
TCCGCGCTTAAGCGCTGGTTCACAAAAACCGGTTCACGAACGGTTAAAAGTAAAAAATAAACCAAAAAATTGCCATTTTTACTCTCTCCATCACCTTCAACCTCTCGAGTTCGCGATTTGGAAGTCTAGGGCAAGCCATTTCGTCGAGATTTCTTATTGGAATTGAGAAAAATGTGCTAGATTTAGATTTTTTGAGGTAAGAGCTTCACTTCTATGTAAACATTTTGGATTTTTACCATGTATTTTGAGTACATTTGGAATAATTTGAAAATCATTATTCATGGTGAAAAATGAGGAAACATATATGGATATTGCATAGAAAGTGTAGTTTATACTTACAAGAGTTGAGTTTAGTATATTAGATTTAATTTTTGAAGTTATTGTGGAATTTTATGTAATTTATACAATGGCACCAAGAATGAAGAGGAGCAAAAGAAAAAGCCACTTTGATTCAAGTAAATTTGTGAGTTCGAAAGCTCAAGATAGGTACAGTGATGCTCTACAATCACAAAAGCTTATCCAAGAGAGCTGTTTCAAAAATCCAGGTGGATCTGTAGAAGATCTGATCGTTCACAAACAATGAGAACAATTCTGTTGTTTTTCTGCTATGGACGTTATTTTTGTATTTAGGGAGTTCTATGCTAACCTACTTGAGGCTGAAGACGATCGAGTCATGGTTAGAGGAAAATTGGTACCTTTTCCACCAGAGGTAATCAATATGTTTTACTATTTACCACCTGATACTTTATGTTTTATTTGTGAATTATAGTCTGACTGAGACGGAGCTAGATGAGATAGAGATTATTTCCTATTTGACTGTTGGAAAACGGCTCTGGAAAATTACAAATGAAAGAAGAATCAATATTTCCTCCTCAAATTTGAATGCACCTTCGAAGGCATGAAACTATTTTATTTCAG
>NW_018228583.1:0-364 GCF_001263595.1 Phalaenopsis equestris
AGTAAGAATTTCATGGAATTATAATTTACCTTAGTCAAGTTGGGAATTTTCCTTAAAAAATCCTTTTTTTGCATGAAAAAAATATATAAATTAATTTAAATTCTGAAAAATCACATTTCCTCCTCTAATGTCTCAAGTGACCTATGAATGAGGTAGGATAAAAATTTTAAAGTCATTTGAATTGAATTTGACGAATTATGAGCTGTTAGAGCCTTATGGGCAAATGTGTAATTTAGGAAATCTTGCCTTAATTAACATTTAAGCTTAAGTCAAGGAGGGGAATGGATAACCTGTGATCTTAATCAATTTATTTGATGAATGAAACACATAGAGGTTAATTGATAGAAACCAATTGCACTTTTTT
>NW_018228584.1:0-329 GCF_001263595.1 Phalaenopsis equestris
ATTAAACCACTTGCTTGGAGACAGTATTGGATTAATTTCATACCTTTATCACTATCTCGGAGGAAGTCGTCAGTGAATGGGTCCCCGTCAGACGATACATTGGAATCCGAATGATTGTCTTGGATGTCTGAGGCCTCGCTTTCATCTTCCACCTCCTTCGCAGCGAAGCCTTCTCCAAGTATCCCTTCTTCAGGATCTTTTGATGAAAGATTATAATTTTTCTTGTTGAGAAAATTAGGGCGAAGAAAAACTAGTACGACACTAATCCAGAAGAACACAGAGATTTAACGAGGTTCGGCAAAGATGTCTACGTCCTCGGGAGCAGAGCG
>NW_018228585.1:0-1552 GCF_001263595.1 Phalaenopsis equestris
ACAACTATATACTATTTCTTGCTTTTCCAAGAGAGAAAATTGCCCCTACCAACATGCAATATCATAATGTGGACCTCATGTCATCAGCACAACTAGGCCAATTAGCGCCACCGTATCCCTCAATGCCTCATTTTTTCTGAAGGTCAACCTCTTCCTTGATGCTCTCTTCAGATACCTCAGAATCTGATACACTGCATCCATATGACAATTCCTCAGATTATGTATGGAATGATGCTCTCCCGTCTCTGCGATCAACTTTCCCTTCTGATCATTTGGTGAAACTGCAGGCTTGCATCCCAACATGTCTATCTCTGCGAGCAACTCTAACACATACTTCCGCTAAGATAGGACAATCCCTTTGCTCCACGATCCACCGTAATCCCGAGAAAGTATCTAAGTTGTCCGAGGTCCTTTATCTCAAACTGTTTGCCCCAACTTGCCTTCAGATGAACATTCTCTCCCTCATCATCACCAGTGACAATCATATCATCCATATACACAATAAGAATAATAATGTGACCACCATATCATTAAAAGAACACTGTATGGTTGGCATTGATCTGCCGATAACCCATGCCTACCGTCGTTTTCCTGAACCTTTCAAACCAAGTTCGAGGAGACTATTTCGAACCGTACAGTGATTTCCTCAAATCTACATAACTTTCCCTTAGCTTGGTTCGTGTATAAGCCTGGGGGTATCTCCATGTACACCTATAGCAGATCTCCATGAAGAACTACATTGTCAGTCACATCACATACCGCTCTCTGTTTTCTCTTCAACATCTTCAAGAACTCATGATCCTCATCAGTAACGACGACTTATGTTTCTTCCTCGTTCTGCGTTACCATTAGATACCTAGTGACTTCCTCTTCCACCGCTTGGCCCCTACGATTACGACCAAGACCTCTAGACTTTCTACGTCACCTGTCTCTCTCTCCTTGGGTGGTTTTGGATAAGCCTTGCTCAAGCGTCCCACTTCTTCACAGTTGTAGCATTTGTGGGTCTCCCCTGAGTACCTGAGCTTGAGGCAGCCAAAGATGATCATGTATCTGAAAGTAAACTCGACTCAAGAGTATTGCCTCATGCGACTCTCCTGCTGTATCTTCGCGGCGATGACCTTATCCAGTGAAGGAATCGTTGCCTGAGCTAGGAGGACCGATCTCCTCTGATTAAAGGCTGGTTTCAGATGAGCCATAAACTACACAGTCCTCATCTTTGCGAAAATCTCTTCCTTCTTAGACCCTGTATTATCACACATCGACATCGGTGAGTAGTGATCAAGATCTACCCACATCCGTTCCAGATTTATGGAGTACTGCTGAATTAATCTATCACCCTGAAACACTGCCTTTATCTCACGCTTGTCGGCACAAAAAAGAAAGAAAGGTTGTTTGGGGGATCGTCCGTAAGAAGCTGTCGGCAGCCGGAATTGAAATCCCATTGCCCGCTTCGGAAGGACGTTTTAATTTACGTATATATATATATATATATAATTTTAGAAAAATATGAAATCAAACTGACCTCATATTTTTCACAGTTTAAATGAAAGAG
>NW_018228585.1:5570-5774 GCF_001263595.1 Phalaenopsis equestris
CAGACCCGTAGAACCGAGGGCCGGGGGGACGAGCCCGCAGCCGCGTTTAACAAGAATTATTAGGATAAGCTGCAACACCACAGTAACCAAACGTCTCAGCTGACATATTCAAAATGCACCACACTAAATAAGCTGCCCCAAACGGGCCCTAAATCGCCGTTCTTAGTTAAGGATGCAACAATTCTTAAAGATATTGAATTTTTA
>NW_018228586.1:0-24508 GCF_001263595.1 Phalaenopsis equestris
GACCAAACATACGTCATACTTTCCTTAGTTTATTTTGATCGAACCTTGTCCTCAATTCTTGTGTTTATCCTTCGGGATAGATACAAGATTTGAGGTACAATGCTCTTTCATTTTAAACTATGAAAATATGGGGTCAGTTTGATTTCTTACTTCAACGTCCTTCCGAAGCGGGCAACGGAATTTCGATTCCAGCGACCGACAGCTTCTTACGGGCAACCCCATAAACCATCCCTGAAATAACGCCGACAGTAGTTTTCCATGTGGGTTCGATATTAGGGGCTTAGTAAAAAAGTCCTATATTACTTTATAGCGATACAAATACTTGCATGGTATCCCATATTAAATATAATATTTTGTATTCTTATTTGCTTCGAAGTCAAAGTTTGTGCCTAGTTGTTGCTGGTGATCAAGTTTTTGGCAAAGTTACAGGGTAAGAATTATAATTAAGGAAAAATTAAGAATATAATTGCATACATCGCATTAACATACATAAAGAGTCAAGATAATCAAATAGTTGATCATTTATGGAGGCTAGAAAATTATGGTGATAATGATATTGAGATAAATGAAAATTTTCTTGATGAACAATTATACTTTGTTTCTAAGTGTTGTATTCCGTGGTATGCAGATATAGTTAACTATATAGTTAGTAATATTTTACCCTACATATTAGAAAGCCACTAAAAGAAGAAGTTTATTCATGACACAAGATTTAGTTTTGGGGCAACCCATATTTATACACAAAATGTAAGGACTTAGTCAACCAAAGATGTGTGCTTATTGAAGAAACCAAGGAAATTATTAAAAAAATGTCATGAATATGATTTTGGGAGATATTTTCGAGTAGATGGAACTGTATTTAAAATTTTACAATCTGGATTTTACTGGCCTTCTTTATTTAGGGATGTTAATACTTATGTAAAAACATGCATTAGATGTCAAAGAGTATGCAATGTTTATAAGAGAAATGAAATGCCCCTAAATTCTACCTTGGAAGTTGAAATTTTAAACATGAAGTTCTTAACCCATTGTGATGCTCAAAGTATTTAAAAATTTTTAAGGAAAAATATTTTTACTAGGTTTGGAATGCCAATAGTGATCATTACAGATGAGGGAAGTAATTTTAAGAACTTTAGAATTGAAACATTAATGAGTAAATATGGATTTAAACATCAAATTGCCACAACTTATCACCCTCAAACTAGTGGTTTAACAGAAGTATCCAATCGTGAAATTAAAGAAATTTTAGAAAAGACTGTAAATCCTAATAGGAAAGATTTTTCTGGTGGACTTGATTCTACATTATGAACCTATATGACTGCTTATAAAACTTCTATAGAAATATCACCTTATAAGCTCATATTTGGGAAGGCTTGTCACTTGCCAGTTGAATTAGAACATAAAGCTTATTGGACTATAAAGGAATTTAATTATAACATGAAAGATGTTGTTGAGAAATGATTACTGTAGTAAAATGAGCTCGAAGAAATTAGAAATGAATTTTATGATAATGCTAGAATTTATAAGGAAAAAAAGAAAAATTGGTATGATTGGAAGATTTTAAGAAAATATTTTAAGCCTCGACAACATGTTTTATTATACAACACTCAATTGAAATTATTTCCCAGAAAATTTAAATCCAGGTGGTCGAGGCCATTTATTGTAATGAAAGTTTATCCTTATGGTTTTGTTGATATTAAAGATCCAAAAACTGAATGAATAATAAAGTAAACAAACATCAACTAAAACCTTACATTTGTGGAAACAAGCCTTTATATGATGAGATCCTAATGTTGGGTCAACCAGAGTAAAATATTTAATATGTCAGGTTGACATTGTTAAACCTAACACTTTATGAGAGGCAAACCATAGTTATATGTGTGGATTGATTTATGATCTTTTCTGTTATATAGACTATATGATGTAGTACTAAGACCTACGAGATGTAAGGAGGTACAAAAAACTAATTTGATAATTGAAAGGAGATTGAGTGTGAAAATTTTGATGCAAGGTAAAATGTTGCTTATTTGAGCACTAGTGCCTAGGCGCCATATCTAGGGCCTAAGCGCCAGCTTTTAGTAAGACTGGCGCCTACGCGTCAAAAACTAGCGTCTCGGCACCACAGTTATGGGACGTGGGTAAAACCACCCCCAACAGCTTTAACCCATTTCTTTCCATTAAAACCCCCTAATTTTATCCTTAAAGCCTTAAAATTTGTATCTAAGCCTGAGAGAAGAAAACTTGAAGAGGAATTAAGTGCTTAGTCTAATTTTATTGTCTAAATGGAGAGTAAAAGCAATGGTGGTGTGAATGAGAAGAAGTTTGTGCACAAGGACACTCAAACTTACTTCAATGGCTTCCTTGCACTGAGTCAGGAGTGGATAACTAAAAAATTGATGAAAGTTAAAGAGGGGTTAACAATTCTGCACAACAAGTTAAGCGACGTGTATCACCAGCATGAGCATTTGGAGTGGCAGATGAAACTCAAGTTCAATCACATGGTGTGTTATCATGAGTACTAAGTAAATATGTATCACAATAATAAGTGGATCAGAGAGAAAATTGCCGCAGAATTTTCCTGTGCTCCTTTCTACCACTTGTATGATCGTAAGTATCTATCAATCTAAAAGGTGGAAGATAATTGTGCCAAAAATTACTAATCATTAGAGGGTTTAAGTGTGGTAGATGTTTATGTTTTCAGTTATTGTGCCAACTTCAAAGTATGGGTGTGTTTGGTACTACATGATATAATACTTGTATTAATGTTTAGAATGATCTCTTTTGTTGTTTTTATTATGTTTGTTGTACTGAAACTTATTTGCTGTTAATGAAATTATGTTAAGTTTATGAAAATTCTTATGTGTTAGTATGTTTGAGTGAATTAAAGTTTGGAAGTTATGATTGAGCAATTGAAAGTTGGGAGTTGTTAGGAAGATAATTAATCAGTGGAACGATGTTAAATTGATGTAATCTTGGTTCAAAGACCTTTGCCTTGCTGTGCCACACTTTAAAAAGCAAATTTTACAAAAATTGGGCTTTGCGCCTAGGAGACAAAACTGGCGTATAGGCGCCAGACCAGCTGAACCAACCAAAAATTCCTTCAATCACGAATTTAACCGGACCATCACAATTTTTTGAGCTTGGACCGTCATCTTCTTCTTCCATTTCTTGAAAAGTGACTCCTAAGTCTCTCCATAGCTCACTATTCTTCAATTTTTAGAGCTTAAAATCACCAGATTTTGTCTTCTCAAGGTTAGATCTACATTTTGGCATATAAATTTTGTTGTTTCACCATGGATTTCTTCCACATTGAGTGGAGGCCAAACATTGAAAAATTTTGGAAGTTTTAGTGAGAAATCCATGGTTGGAAACTTCAATTACTTGGAAATTACTTGTAGGAGCCTTTAAAACTAATATAAGAAATTTATTTTGATTTTTTCTAGATTTTTGAGAGGACTCATAAAGTAAAGAGAGGAACGGGGAAATAAGTTTTGGACAACAAGAAGTTTGTGAAAATCAAACCACAAGATATATACAATGATTTTCTATTGTCAAGGAAGTTTATTGTGGAGCAAAGCTTTTCTAGTCTTGATGGGGTGGTAGAAAATTTGTTTGTTGCTTGACACTAAGAGGTTTTCTGCTACTTCATTGCCGTAGCAGTTATTTGTGTTGTGAGTGAATTTTATGCGAATCTTCTTGAATCTCTAGAGTATGAGGTATTTGTTCGAGGAAGGGGAGTTATGTTTACTCTTGAGAGGATCAATATTCTATATGGTTTACCTCCTGCTTTGGATTGTTACTACTTTGAGTTTGAGCCTTCTGAGTCTGAGCTCGATGAGATTATTTCTTACCTTACTAATGAGCGTGGAGTTTGGAAGATTAGGAATGAGCATAAGGTAATTTTTCTTCTTCTACACTTAATGCCCTATCAAAGGCATGATACTATTTTATTTCTTCTTTATTGGTAACCTCGAACCATTTGAGTGAGATGACTCACAAGCGAGCCATCTTAAGCTATTGCATCCAAAAGATGAAACCCATTTATGGTTTCTCTCTCATCTTCAAGGCCATTTATTCCTTCACTAGAGCTAGTTCTTCTGTAGGTTTGGGTTTCCCTTCCCTTATCTTTACTATCTGCAAAGGATCTAGAGTGAAATATGAGACTTGGGAGGAGCAACTAAAGCCACTAAAGCCCATTAGCAAGGCTAATGACGGAAAGGATAATGTGGACATTTATGGGAGATCTCACGGTGCAACATCTGATATTCCATCTACTTCTACCTCTAGACCTTCTACCTCCAGTGCTACTGCTCCACCTCCTGATATTTGGGAAGAACTTAGAGATCAGACCTTGGAATTTCAATTATATATGTTCTTAATGCAATGCCAGCTTCAAGATAAAGAGGAACATTGGAGCCACCTAGAACATAATATGAGAAGGAAGAGTGATTATGAAGCCAACTTCCAACACTTCCTTGGTGTGTTTTCTGCGTGGTGACCATAGTGTTGAGTTTCCTAGTTATCCTCACTACCCAATTTTTTAACGCAGAAAGATGATTGATGAAGATGTAGATGATGATGACGATGAGGAGGAGGACGATTAGAGATCCTTAATTATTTTTCTATTGTAGTCCTTCGTGTATATTTGGTTTGTTTTAGTACTCTTTGATGTATGTTGAACACATGTACTACATTTTTTATTTTTATTGTTCACTCTTGCTCCAGTTTAGTTTGTATTGCCTTTGTGTTAGAGTTATGTTTTACTTTGCAATCTCTACGTTATACATGTTGATTTTAGATGCACTACTATTCAACACCTGTTTGTACTGCTTACACTTGTACTGCTTTCATGTTTAGTGCCCTGTTATAACTAATTTTGTTTAAATTTTCTCTCTTCACACTTATTATATACTTTGATGTTTTACACTATTTAAAAATTCAAGTTTGGGGAGGGAGAAAAACTTTTTAAAACTAAACTTTATTTGTCCTTAATAAACTATATATTTTTTAAATTCTCTAAAGTTAAGTTATTTAATATAAAAGTATAAGAATATGATTTTACTATTAAGAGTAGGAAAAAATTATTTTTTGAAACACTAAGGATTTTAGATCTACACTTTAAAAAGAATTAGAGATTCTATAAAAAATCATTTCTTTACTAACATACGAGAAGTTTTTAAATTTAGGAAGAGAATGGTGAAGTTCAAAATCATTAAAGGCTATCCAGATATAGTAATCATCAAATAAAAAAGAGTAAAGTAAGGATTGAAAATGATCGTGAAAGAAAAAGAAAAGGAAGATCAAATGAAAAAAGAAGAGAAAAAAAGAAAAATATGTGGGGAGAAGTTTGAGGAGATGCCTAACTAAAAATTTGCTTCACTTGAATTATCTTAAAGGAAAAAACTTATTTACTCTTTTGGGCTTATTCTTAATTTTAAAAAGTATTAGTCATTTTACTAGTAAAGTTTTCATATAATTCTTTTCTCTTAAATCTTCTAAGATTTCTTAGCGTGACAAAGTATAAGTTTTTTCTTGAAATGAATAGAAAACCAGACTTTCTAACTTGATTACTATATATCCTTACATCTTAGTTCTAACCTGAGTCACTGAAATTTTTTCTAAAAGATTCACTATCACATTTATAAGAAAAAACTAAATAAGTCTTTAAGTGAAACCCACTATCATAAGTTATTATATTTGATTTACATAATACAAGGGTTACTTGAGGACAAGTAACAATTAAGTTTTGGGGAACAATTAAGTTTTGGGGAATTGACATGCCTTAAAATTACCTATTTTTATATGTGTAATTCATGCTCATTTTTGATAATATTGCACTTTAATGAAATTATTTTGTGTGTTTTTTTTATTTGAAGTACATGAAATGGAGTTTAAGAGCAAAAGGAGCAAAAATATAGCAAAAATGAGTCAAATGAAGCCAAAGAACCAAAAGGTGACTTGGCGCGGATGGGCCTCTAGGCGCTAGAGACAGTTATACATATATTCAATGAATTTGGATAAATTTCAAAAAGGTGCCTGAAGTGACTCATGCTTATTTTAAGAGCTATATATATAAGAAACATTTTCACATAAGAAGGAGAGAGGGATGTTATTTTTGAGTAGGTTAGACCACCATTGGGGTGGGCAACCACCATTGTGAGAGGTCGGTAATTGTGGGTTTTCTTGAGTCTCGTGTGAGTCTTTTGGAGTCATTTTCAGCCAGAAAACTTTAGAGGATTGCTTAGTGAAGAGTTTGAGATAATTATTTGTTCTTTTATTTTGTAAACTTAGTTTTTAATATATATTATGTTTTCTTTTTTATGCTCGTGAATTCTAAGTAGTTTTCTTTTCTTTATTCTTACAATAAGAAGTAATCATGTGTGGGGTTAGAATGTTTTACAGATTAATTTATTACAAAATTTTGTGATGGTATTTTCACCGGTTCTAAAATTTACTTTGCAAACTAGCCATTTGTAACGTTCAAATATGTTGTAAAACATAATGACTCTGGAGGGCTATAATTTCACTCAACTAGTGAGTACCACACTAAAACTTGGATAGAGGGAATGCCATATCCAAGGGGGAGTGCAAAAATATAGGGAGGTATGTTTTGATGGGCGTAGAATTGATGATTATAGAGTGAAAGGCTAGAACCTTTATCAAATTGGTGTTTAGTTTGGAACCTGAGGCCTATTTAATCATATAGAGAGGGCATAGTCCGTAATCTGGAAGCGAGAGACAAGAATCTACTCAGCACAACCATAACAATCAGAGGCTTAGCTTTAGATTAGCCAATATTCTTTATGCACTAAAGAAAGGGTAAGGAATAGGTATGCTCCTATTTGTCACATAACCTCATTTTCAACTTTAAGTATTTGATTCTTACACTAATTACAATCCCTTTGCAAGGAGAAAGACTTTTTATTGTAAACATACTTATTTGCACATCTATTGTGCAGAAATTTTGCATTTGCTTTTAGATTTAATTTAAAAGTAACCAAATTTAATTTATACCCTTTACAAACAGTTTGATATTATTCTCCTACTAATTTAGTTTACAGTTTGAGTAGAAATAGTTTTAAGTTAGCATTATAATTCCCATTTTCACTGTGGGTTCGATATTAGGACTTTTAAGGAAAATTCTATTTTACTTGAAATGATACATAGACTTGCATAGTATCCCTAGTGTGTAAGTCATTAATAAATTTTTCTCATATTTATTTTGTATACTAACTGCTGAATATAAATTGGGTCATGTTTTTAACCATCATTTAGAATTAAAATAATAATGTAATTGTGGGTTGTATTAGAGGTAATGACTCAGAAGATATGTATACAACAGAAGTAGTGACCTGAATGGTTGGGCATGCTATGAAAGCAGTAGTCTAGAATATGGGTATGCCATGGAGGCAGTGACCCGACAGGTTGCACATGTCCTGAAGGTGGAGTGATGTATAGAAAAGAATGTTTAATTTCTTTTATATTTTACACATTTTAATGTATCAAATCATACTTTAAAGAAAGGTTTTTTTTTGGTAGATACAATAGGTATTAGAAGTGGAGCAAAGTGGAGAAAAAATGGAGCAAAGTGGAGATGACTTGGAGATAAGAAGGCTATGAGGCACTAGCGCCTTGGCTCCAGAATTCTTGGGTGCCTAGGCGCCTATCCCAGACCTGGGAAACCAAGAAGCTGACACTTAAAGGCCAGACATTGGGTGCTTAGGAACCACTTCACTAGTGCCTTGCACAATACTTTTGGGTGTGTAGGCACCCATACCAAAACAAGCAGACCGAGAGTCTAGTGCTTAGGCATCAACCCATGTCACCTAGGAGCCATAAACTGTCTGGGCAGTTTTCGGCAGTTCAAATCCACAATTTGTGAAGTTATTTAGCCATATAAAATAACTTTTATAAAGGGAGGGAGCAATGAATTGTGAGGAGAAGACAAAGTTTGTTGTAGGAAAGAATATGATAGGTTTCGTTAATCATTTTGTGAGGAATTTGAGTTATATTGTGAGGAGAGTATTTAGGAAAGCAACAAGGGATCAGAAGATCCTTGGAGGAGCATTCTCAGAGCTTTTTAAAAGAGAAAAAGCTAATTATTGTATATATTTTCTTATTATATTTTTGTAAACACAATTTTTTAGTGGATTTTCTTGTTTCAAAGTAGTTCTATTTTACTAAGTTGATGTTTTGTGGTGCGTTCTTCATGTTTTCTAAGTAGTTCTCTTTTACTTTTCCTTCTAAGGTTGAGTAGGTTGTGTAGGAGTGCAAATTATATCTAAAATTGGTTTTTAAAATTAAATAGGATGAATAACAGTCTAAATTTCATTTACTTTTCATTCTGACCAAGTGATTCGTTAAAATATATTGTGATCCATAATGACTCGGGAGAGCTATGGAAGAACAACAAGGTTATTCACATTGATTTATAGGGTATGGTGTATGTATTTTGTAAGGAGATGCAAATGTTAGGGATATAGTATTTAATGGGTTCAAGTTGGGGTTTAAGGAATTAAAACCAACTTAACCAAACTTCTTTATGCACTTAGAAAGGGGTAAAGAAGAGATTTGCTCCTATTCTCACTAACCACATTCACAATTAGCACTTTACATTTTCTAAAGTACCACTCAAACCATTCAAAGGAAAGGTAGCTTTAAAAATTTATACAACAATTTATATAGGATAAATGAGATTTCTGTAGGAGTTAGCCTTTAAACTAGAATACAATTTAGTAGGAGTGATTTGTAGGACCTTTACTTAATTTAAATTGCACGCTAAGAACTAAACCTAATAGAATAAAACTTATTTTAAGTCTAATTCCATCACTCCACATCGGATTGATATTCTGAACTCAAAATTCAATATTACTGATAAGACACGTTCACTTACGTGAGATCCCAGAGTGCGAGTGCAATTGAAAATATGGTGTATCAAGTTTTGGCTGCATTGCTTAGGAGCAACGGTGTAATTAACTTAGGAGAATTTTAGTTGAACCATTTATTTCTAGACTTCAAAATATGTATTATTAGTCTTTGTGTGTATTTTCTTGTCTGTTTGAAAAAGAAAATTGAAAATATTTTTGTGTGTTTGCTTAGCGTGTTTTAGTAAAATCTACTAGTTGAATCTTTAATCAGTGAATGCATAGTTTTTGACCTACAAAACTTGAACCCTATGATTCAGAACTAGAGAGAAAAATTAGTAAGATTAAAAATTAGAAAAGACTTCATGAACATGTAGAAGAGATGACGAACAATCAACAAATTAATTTAGATACTTAGGAATCGATTATTGATCATCATAATGTGCATAGACCATTAATGGAGCATGTTAATCCTACGATAGATGAAATTAACTTAAGTATTCAAGCCCCCATCATAGAAGCTAACACTTTTGAAATTAAGCCTGATATCATTTAAAAGATGCAGAACAACTAATTTAAGGGAACCCCATCTGAGGATCCAAATTTATACTTAACAAATTTCTTAGAACTTTATACTACATTTTACTATAATGGCTTGTCAAATGAGGTTGTTAGACTAAAGTATGGAATGACATTACTTCATTTTGCCAACACAAAGAAGAATTGATATATGAGGCTTGGAAATGATTTAAGAAGCTACTTAGGAAGTTCCCAGATCATGCACTGCCTGATAGGCTAATTATTTAGACTTTTTATAATGGTTTAATTAGATCCCTTAGATCTATTATTTATGTTGCCTCTAGTAAATCACTCATGTCAAAGCTATTTGATAATGTTTATTCTCTGATTGAAGAGATTAACATGAACAATTTCCAATGGCTTTCTGAGAGAGTAAACCCAAGAAGGTAGCTAGTGTAGAAGAAATAAATGTGCTTTTGATTCTAACTTCTCATGTAGCAATCCAATATAAGAAGTTAAACCAATTTTGAACAAATCAACCTGAAGTACTTTTAGAAATTGAGGAAAACTCTGTTGGACGGTCGGTAAATACTAATACTTCATCATTTCAGACCTTAATGGCAATTAAGAACAAAACTAACAACCCTTATTCCAATTTTTATAACCTAGGTTAGAAGAAACAGACTAACTTTAACTGGAAAAACTAATTCTAATGGACAAAACTAAAAATGACCTAGAAAATTATTTAAGAAATTGGAATAACTAGGTTAGGACTAGCTATAAGCCTTTTTCATCTTCCAAGATTTAACTCTAACTAACAGTTCAAGAAAAATAAGTTATCTTGGGAGAAAGTTGTATTGCAGACGGCTAATCAACTGTAAAGTTGAGGTGCAGCAATTAGGAACATAGAAAACAAGTTGGGACATATTGATAACTCACTCAGAAATTTACTCCAAGAACTCTTCCTAGCAATACTGAGATTAATTATAAGGAGAAGAATAGTTAGCATATGAAAGCTATTCAATTAAGGAGTTAAAGAGAACTGGAGGATGTAGTTCAAAAAGATGTTGAAATTGAAACACATAATGTATAACTTGAAAAACCTATGGAATATATTTCTAAAGACTTAAAAAAATAGTCTCATAAACTAAGATTAATTTTAAAAAAACCACCACATCCATTTACTTTATATAATTGAGAAACAAAAATTGGAGCAATAATTTTCTTGATTTTGGAATTATTTAAGAATTTGCATATTAATTTTCATTTTACTGAGGCTCTAGAGCAAATGCCTAGTTATGTAAAGTTCATGAATGACATTCCAATGTTTAGGATTAGGAGAGGTGTCTCCTACTTTGTGATTTTGAAGCCAATATAAATCTTATGCCACTATATATCTTCCAATGTTTAAAATTAGGAGAGGTGTCTCCTACTACTCTGACCCCTCAACTATCTGATCGATCAAACACTTATCCATGGAGGTGATAGAAGATATTCTCGTAAAGTTGGAAAAAAATTATCTTTATAATTGATTGCATTATTTTAGATATGGAGGAAGATAATGAAATTCCCATAATATTAGCCTAACCTTTCCTAGCCACTAGACGAGCCATGATTGATGTGCAAAAATGTGAATTAACTATGAGGGTAAATGATCAAGAGGTTACATTTAATGTGTTAAAATCTATGAAGTATCCTTTTGAAGGAAATGAAGATGATGTTTTCAGATGGATTTAATTAATTATTTGTGTAGTCACCATTTTTGAGAGAATTATGAAGTAAAAAAAGTAGAGCTAGAATTTAATGAGGAAAACTTTATAGACTCTGTTGATGAATCTGCTCTACTAGTAGAAGTGAACTAAAAAATTGTTTAAGAGGGTTTGAAATTTTAGATCTTGTGATTGCTCGGGGGCTTAATCCCTTGATTGGGAAGGCTATGTATGTGAGGGGAAAACCTTCATTTTTATGAAGGTTTTATTTTCATGATTGTTCGGGGGCTTCATCCTTGATGAATGTGCTGAAGTTACTTTGATCTAGAGAACAAGGGAATTCTTTGATCCACATTCCCTAAATTGGGAAGGGTCTGTGAGGAAAAAAACTACATTTTTGTGAAGGTTTAATTTATGTGGAAAAGCCCCTTCAAAATTTTCTAGACAACTAGAGGTAGACCTTTTATTATATTGTGTAATGGACGACGACTATGACTTCATCCCAGCCTTAGATCATATGTGACGTTAATAGTGTGAGTTTGATTTGCCATTGAGCACATTGGGTTTCACTTTTTGAATGCCCTTTATGAAAATTTGCATGTGGCATTTTGATAATGTGATTACTTTGATTTGATCATTTGTCTCAGCCTGATCTACTGATCACATGGGTTTGATCTGTCATGCCGTGTCAATCAATCGATCACTTGAAATCATTTAGCTGTATGTATATGATCGATCAATCATTTTGGTGCGTTTGACTGTATTGACTTGATTGACCAATTATTTTAGTCTGATCAAATACTCCGACATGATCACCCAATCACTTGGGTCTCATCGGTTGTCTCAGCTAGACCGATTGATCATTTCGGACCGTTCATCCCTCTTTGGCTAACTTTGTTTGAATGGTGCATGCTTATGTGCATTTTTTCATCACGTTGCTTGTTTGGTTTGCTTGTTGCATGAATCTTCATATGTTTGAAAATCCTTTTTTGGCCTTATACCTATGTTTTATTTTATTGACATGTAAAATTATTTTTTTTTCCATGTATGATGTTTAGAATTTGGCAAGTTTGGGTGTCACTTTAAGTGTCATTACTTGCATTGTATTTTTGAGCATCTGTACCTAAAGGTATCTCTCTCACATACGTCATTGTATGCACGTGGATAGATGCTTGCACAATACATTAGGAGGTGGCTTACATATAAAGCCACATGTTGTATAATTCTCTTTAATGAGTATTGTTCTACCTTACCTTCTGTGACATCATCTTGGAGTGTTGTAGGTATCTCACATTGTGGATAGAATGAGTCATAATTTCATCCACTAAACTTGTGTGAGGTATAATGTGTGTCCACCTAGGTATATGCTGCTCACTTGGCTTGAATCACATTACCTAACGTATTTGGCACTTAACATATTTTGTATGCCAATCATTTTCCTTAAGTTTTCTTTATGCATTGATTTCTTGTTTGCATGTTCTTGTTTGAGTGCTTCTAGTTAAAGATGTATTTCTTTTTATATGTGTCATATACTTGATGGAAACTCATTTATAGTACTTGTCTTCTTGTTTCATGGCACCCGGTTCTATTCCCTGGTGAGGTGTAATTCCAATTATAGGTGGTCTATATCTGACATACCTAGTTTCTTATGTTAGTGGGCTTCTGTAAGATGAGCTAAAACTTTTTTATAGAAATGTTATAGTCCAAATTAGAAGAATTTCCATTAAATTAGATGATATCTAAGGTATCAGAAAATTTAGTATTAAACTTAGGAATCCTGATTTTCAATTTAATTAATAAATAAATAAAAATTTTACAAACTTTAGATTCTTAGAAAAATATTATTTTCAGAATTTATAAAATTTATTTTTGAAAATAATTTTACTAGTACTTTCTGAAATTAAGTTTAGGATTGATCCTAAGTTTTATTCTTTAGCAAGATTCAAGTGAAATCAATTTTTAGTTAGGTCCTAATCTCCAAGCATCTCCCCATATATTATCTTTTTTACTTTTCTTTCCTTTTTTTCTTTTCTATTTCTTTTCTTTCAGGATCATTTTACACTTTTATGTGAGGATTACTATATCTGGTTAGACCTTTAATGATTTTGAATTTCACTATCCTTTTTGTAAAGCTAAGAAATTATTTTCTATCCTTAAATTAAAAATGTAGCATTAGAAAAAGAACTTTTAATAGAGTTTAAATTCCTTAAAAAGTATTATTCTAAAAATCCTTAATTTTTCAAAAATTCAATTTTCCCTACTATATATAGTGAAATCATTTCTCTATTATTTTCTTCTAAACATCTTAACTTTAGTTTCATCCTTTTTACTAAAGTCTTTACTAAGTTTTCCTATTGCATTTCTATAATTAAGATTTTAGTAATCTTAAGATAACTCCACATACAAAGATTATTTTTCAAATAAACTTTATTTGTAGTTTCTTTTAAGAAAAGTAAAGTTTAACGTTGAAATTTATTTTTCTTGCTCCCCCAAACTATTATTTTTAAATATTTTATAATCAATTCCTTAAAATGTAGCTGGAAGAAAAAGGAAAGTTGAATCTACCAGCTAAAACAACATCTATTCAAATTCATCTAAATGCATAATCACGATAGAATAACTTTTAAAGAAAGTAAATCTAGCCTAAAACTTTCTTGCAATAATATTGAAAAAAAAGGAAGTATACAAACAGTACATGTACCAAATATAACAGTAGATGCGTAAAATTTTCAGGTTCACAATTTAGTAGAGGGAATTGCTAATAAATAAGGCTTGAATATAAATATACGTTCATTTAACAAAAAAACACCAACATTCATTTCATAAAAAATAAAGATACAAGCACAGTTCACTACACGATGACAACATCACACATACAACATACATATATCAATCCAACACAAACAAACAAACACTAATAGACCTAAACATCAGAGTTTGACACATAAACAAAGAAATCTTCTCATTAACAATCACACCAACAAAAACAATCACAGGGTGCCTGATCCACCTAAAAATTACCTATTTTTAGGGTACATTTCATTCTCATTTTATGCATATTTTTAATAATATTACACTTTAAGGAAATATATTTTTCTTTCTTTTAGTTTAAGGTGCATGGAATGGACATTTAGAGTAAATAAGGAAAAAATGGAGCAAAAATATAAGATTTTGTATGGATCCATAGTGCCACCCTTGGCGCCATATCGCCACTTATTAAGCGCATTGGGAGCTATAACGCCTCAGAATGGTGAAATAGCGTCGGTAATCAACTTTCTAGAATATCCATCTAATTTGGCCAAATTTTGAAGGGGTGCTTGAAGTGAACCTTAGTGTTTTTTAGTTATCTATTAACAAGGACAAATTCTATACAAAAATAGAGAAGTTTGGGGTGTGTTGGAGAAGCCTTTTGGAAGGTTTGGAGAATACTTTTGGAAGGTTTGAAGAAGACTTCTTGAAGGTTTTAGAGTGTGTTTGTTTGTGTGAGTGAGAGCCTTTGTTTTGTGTAAAATTTTAGAGATTGCTTCAAGGAGACTTTAGGAATTGCTTGGGGAGAAGACATAAAGATAAGTATCATGTTTTTGTGTTTATGTTTTTGTTGTAGTGCTTGGCTTTCAATACAAATTATATGCTTTGTTTTATCTTCATGAAGTCCGAGTAGTTCACTTTCTTTCTCCTTGCGTATGGGAATTAAAATTGTGTGATGAGAATGAGTTAAAGATCTCTTTTAATTTTTTTAAAACATTGTGATGATATTTTACCCGATTCTTCATTGACTTTACAAACTAACCATTTGTATTGCTAAAATTCATTGAGAAACATAATGATTCAGGAGGAATATGATTTCACCAACTTTTGAATGCCACAATTCAACTTGGGCAGAGCTGTCACGATCATCTGAGGGGGAGTGCAAATAGATAGGGAGATAAGTTTTGATGGGCATAGAATTAATGTTTCTAAGGCGACAGACTAGACTCTTTTAATGGATTTAGTATAGAGTTTGGATCGTAGGGGTCCCTAGTAGGTCTATAGAGAGGGCGCAGTGGGCAATATGTAAGTGAGAGGCCATAATCTACTCAACACTACTACACAAGCTGGTGAAAAACTCTAGGTTAGCCAATGTTCTTTGTTAGCACTGAGAGGGAGTAAAATATAATAATTCTCCTATTTGACACAATACATCATTTTATCTTTTCATCATTCAAATCTTTCACTGATTAACATCTCTTTGCAAGGAGAAAGATCTTTTTATAACATTCAAACTCTCTTTTAAATTTTGTTTGTCTTTTAATCTTTGCTAATCTAAACTTTGTTCTTATTTTTTACCTAAATTTAGTTTTAAACTGTTACCAACATTTTGATGATGTTGTCCTATCATATTTTTTTGCAATTTAGATAGAGGTTTTCCAAGTCATTATTAAGAATTTTTGCTTTCCTCGTGTGATCGATACTAGGATTTTTAAGGAAAATCTTATATTACTTGAAACGATACGTATACTCGCGTTGTACCCCTAGTGTGAAGACTTATTATTTATTTTCTAAATCATTTCATTTATTCACACTAGTCGCTAAATATAATTTGGGATGAGTTTTTGTCA
The DNA here is from genome assembly GCF_001263595.1 of Phalaenopsis equestris. Taxonomy (NCBI): domain Eukaryota; kingdom Viridiplantae; phylum Streptophyta; class Magnoliopsida; order Asparagales; family Orchidaceae; genus Phalaenopsis; species Phalaenopsis equestris. The sequence goes on from NW_018228586.1 coordinate 15,691, forward strand.
ATCTTTTGAAGTTAAGAAAAATCCGCGTAGTTGCATGTTGGGTCATGTTTTTGGTGTTGTTGCCAAAAAGTATTATTCTAAAAATCCTTAATTTTTCAAAAATTCAATTTTCCCTACTATATATAGTGAAATCATTTCTCTATTATTTTCTTCTAAACATCTTAACTTTAGTTTCATCCTTTTTACTAAAGTCTTTACTAAGTTTTCCTATTGCATTTCTATAATTAAGATTTTAGTAATCTTAAGATAACTCCACATACAAAGATTATTTTTCAAATAAACTTTATTTGTAGTTTCTTTTAAGAAAAGTAAAGTTTAACGTTGAAATTTATTTTTCTTGCTCCCCCAAACTATTATTTTTAAATATTTTATAATCAATTCCTTAAAATGTAGCTGGAAGAAAAAGGAAAGTTGAATCTACCAGCTAAAACAACATCTATTCAAATTCATCTAAATGCATAATCACGATAGAATAACTTTTAAAGAAAGTAAATCTAGCCTAAAACTTTCTTGCAGTAATATTAAACAAAAAGGAAGTATACAAACAGTACATGTACCAAATATAACAGTAGATGCGTAAAATTTTCAGGTTCACAATTTAATAGAGGGAATTTCTAATAAATAAGGCTTGAATATAAATATATGTTCATTTAACAGAAAAAACACCAACATTCATTTCATAAAAATAAAGATACAAGCACAGTTCACTTCACGATCACAACATCACACATACAACATACATATATCAATCCAACATAAACAAACAAACACTAATAGACCTAAACATCAGAGTTTGACACATAAACAAAGAAATCTTCTCATTAACAATCACACCAACAAAAACAATCACGGGGTGTCTGATCCACCTAAAAATTACCTATTTTTAGGGTACATTTCATGCTCATTTTATGCATATTTTTAAAGATATTGCACTTTAAAGAAATGTATTTTGCTTTCTTTTAGTTTAAGGTGCATGGAATGGACATTTAGAGTAAATGAGGAAAAAATTGAGCAAAAATATAAGATTTTGTATGGAGCCATAGTGCCACTCTTGGCGCCATATCACCACTTTTTAAGCGCATTGGGAGCTATAACGCCCCAGAATTGTGAAATAGCGTCGGTAATCAACTTTCTAGAATATCCATCTAATTTGGCCAAATTTTGAAGGGGTGCTTGAAGTGAACCTTAGTGTTTTTTAGTTATCTATTAACAAGGACAAATTCTATACAAAAATAGAGAAGTTTGGGGTGTGTTGGAGAAGCCTTTTGGAAGGTTTGGAGAATACTTTTGGAAGGTTTGAAGAAGACTTTTGGAAGGTTTTAGAGTGTGTGTGTTTGTGTGAGTGAGAGCCTTTGTTTTGTGTAAGATTTTAGAGATTGCTTCAAGGAGACTTTAGGAATTGCTTGGGGAGAAGACATAAAGATAAGTATCATGTTTTTGTGTTTATGTTTTTGTTGTAGTGCTTGGCTTTCAATACAAATTATATGCTTTTGTTTTATCTCCATGAAGTCTGAGTAGTTCCCTTTCTTTCTCCTTGCTTATGGGAATTAATATTGTGTGATGAGAATGAGTTAAAAATATCTTTTTAATTTTTTTAAAACATTGTGATGATATTTTACCCAATTCTTAATTGACTTTACAAACTAACCATTTGTATTGTTAAAATCCATTGAGAAACATAATGATTCAGGAGGACTATGATTTCACCAACTTTTGAATGCTACAATTCAACTTGGGCAGAGCTGTCGCGATCATCTGAGGGGGAGTGCAAATAGATAGGGAGATAAGTTTTGATGGGCATAGAATTAATGTTTCTAAGGTGATAGACTAGACTCTTTTAATGGATTTGGTCTAGAGTTTGGATCGTAAGGGTCCCTAGTAGGTCCATAGAGAGGGCGCAGTGGGCAATATGTAAGTGAGAGGCCATAATCTACTCAACACTACTACACAAGCTGGTGAAAAACTCTAGGTTAGCCAATGTTCTTTGCTAGCACTGAGAGGGAGTAAAATATAGTAATGCTCCTATTTGACACAATACATCATTTTAACTTTTCATCATTCAAATCTTTCACTGATTAACATCTCTTTGCAAGGAGAAAGATCTTTTTATAACATTCAAACTCTCTTTTAAATTTTTTTAGTCTTTTAATCTTTGCTAGTCTAAACTTTGTTCTTATTTTGTTACCTAAATTTAGTGTTAAACTGTTACCAACATTTTGATGATGTTGTCCTATCATATTTATTTGCAGTTTAGATAGAGGTTTTCCTATTCATTATTAATAATTTTTTCTTTCCTCGTGTAATCGATACTAGGATTTTTAAGGAAAATCTTATATTACTTGAAACGATACGTATACTCGCGTAGTACCCCTAGTGTGAAGACTTATTATTTATTTTCTAAATCATTTCATTTATTCACACTAGTCGCTAAATATAATTTGGGATGAGTTTTTGTCAAACTTTTGAAGTTAAGAAAAATCCGCGTAGTTGCAGGTTGGGTCATGTTTTTGGTATTGTTACCCGGGAAAGAAATAGAATTTATTGACTTAAAAGAAAATATACAAAAAATTATAAAACCCAAAAATCCAAAAAATTTTAAAATCCAAAATTTTTAAGTATTTTTATTTTGTTTGAGTTGTTTTATTTTCTGAAATTTTATCATTTGCATGTGTAGTTTGGGATCTAAGAGTTTAGTGCCTTATGATTCTGAATTAGAGTGAACAATAAGAAAAATTTGAAAACAACAGGGTCTTTACAACATTCAAGAAATGACAAAAATATAACAAAATAATAATGAGATTCAAAATACTGAAAAATGAACATCATAATTTACAAAATCCTTTAAAGGATTATGCGAACTCTATAGCAGATGAAATTCATTTAAGTGTTCAAACACATGTTGTAGCAGCTAGCTCATATGAACTTAAACCTGGAATTATACAAATGATACAAAACAATCAGTTTGGGGGAACACCATCTCAGGATCCAAATTTACATTTAACAAGTTTTCTAGAACTGTGTGCTATATTTAAATATGATAGCATATCAAATGATGCTGTCATACTTAGAATTTTCCTTTTTCCTTAAGGTATAAAGCTAAGATATGGTTAAATTCATTAGCACTTGGATCTATTAGAACTTGGGGGATTTAGCACAATAGTTTTTAGCTATGTACTTTCCTCCTTCAAAAACAACTAAGCTTAGAAATGATATTACTTCTTTTACTCAATATGAAGGAGATTTAATATATGACGCTTCAGAATGATTTAAGGAACTCCTTTGAAAGTGTCCAAATCATGCTCCACCAGAGTTGTTAATCATTCAAAATTTTTATAATGGGTTAGTAGGATCCCTTATATTTATCATAGATGTCGCTACTATAGGATCATTAATGTTTGAACCATTTGATGAATCTTACTCATTAATTGAAGAAATGGCTAATAATAATTTTTAGTAGTCCTCTAAAAGGTTAAATCTAAATAAAGTAGCCAGTATTCATGATAATGATGCATTTTTAATGGTTGCATCTTAAGTTGCTGCATTATCTAGGAACAAAGACCAAATTGGAATGAATTTTTCTAAAACACCTCATAGGATTGAAGAAAATTCATTAGGATAAATGATTGATTCTCAAACTTCATTAGAAACTATAAATGCTATTAATCGACCCAATAACTCATATTCTAACTATTACAACCCAGGTTGGAAAAACTATCCTAATTTTAACTAGACCAACGATTCTAGTGGTGGAAGTGAACAATGGAGGAACAATCAAGTAAACTCATTAGGAAACTGGAATAACCAGGGTAATACTAACTATAGAATTACTTATCCTATTAGATTTTTTAATAATCAACAAATTAAGGAGAAGAAGTTGTCTATAGAAGAATTGGTGTTACAAATGGGTAATCAATTACAAAGTCAAAGTGCCGCTATTAGAAACATTGAGAATCAACTGAAATAAATTGCTAACACACTTAGCAATAGGCCTTAGGGAACACTTCCTAGTAATGTTGAGATCAATCCTAAAGATAAAAATAAAGAATAAGAACAAGTTAAAGTTTTCAGCTAAGGAGTTGAAAGGAATTAAATGTTGTAGTTCAAAAAGATATTGAAGTTTAGAGAGAAAATGCCAAAACTCAAAAACCTGAGGAACCTATTCCTAATTAAGTAGAATTACCTATCTCTCAAAGACTTAGGCATCAAAAGTTGGATCAACAATTTTCATGATTTTTTTTAGATATCTAAGAAGCTTACAATTAATATTCTATTTGTAAAAAACTTTGAAACAGATGCCAGATTATGCCAAATTTATGAAAGAATTTTTAAATTAAAAAAGGAAGTTTAAAGATTATGAGACTGTTGCACTTAGTGAAGAATATAGTGCAATAATCTAGAAGAAGATTCCTCAATAACTTAATGATCCTAGTAGTTTCACTATACCATATGCAATTGAAGAAAAATTTTGTGGAAAAGCTCTATTTGATCTATAAGCAAGTACTAATATAATGTCATTATCTATATTTAGAAGGTTAGGTTTAGGAGAGATACCTCCCACTACTGTAACCCTACAGCTAGCTGATCGATCTATTACTTATCCCAAGGGGTTTTAAGAGGATGTGTTGGTTAAAGTGGATAACTTTATCTTCCCTGTTAATTTTATTATGTTAGATATGGAAGAAGATAAATAAATTTCTATCATTTGGGGAGACCTTTCCTTGCCATTGGATGTGCAATGATAGATTTATAGAAAGGAGAATTAACCATGAGAGTTAATGACCAGGAAGTTTCATTTAATGTGCTTAAATCAATATAGTTTCCTAATAAAGAAAAAGATGGTAAATGTTACAAAATGAAAATTATTGATTATATGATTACTAAGCATTACCAAGAAAGATGTGAAGTCATATGTGATAAAAAAGATGAAGTCATGTCAGATCTAAAAGGACTGGAAAGTGCAACAGAATGTGATTTTGAAGATAAATCAAATGAGAAAAACACTGAGGATTGAAGTTATGTTCAGGAAAACTTTGAAATTTTATATACTACTAAAAATAGTAAACCTCTGATTCCTTCCATTGAAAATTGCCTGAACTTAAGATAAAATTTCTCCCTACTAATTTAAAGTATACATTTTTAGGGAACTAATCTACATTGACAGTTATTATATCCTCAGATTTGACTACAGAACAAAAAGAAAAATTATTGGAGACATTGAAAAATCATAAGAAATCCTTTGGATGGACATTAACTGATATTAAAGGAATCAGTCTTTCAATCTGTATGCACAAAATTTTAATGGATGATAATCATAAACCTAGGGCTGATCCTCAAAGGAGCTTGAATCCTATAATGAAAAAGTTGTTAAGAAATTTTAAAATGGTTGGATGCGGTAATTATTTATCCTATTTCAGAGAGTTTATGGGTTAGTCTTATTCATTGTGTTCCTAAGAAAGAGGGAGTGACTGTAGTTGTAAATGAAAAGATTGAATTAATTTCAACAAAATAAGTCACTGGATGGTGAATCTGTATTGATTATATAAAAGTGAACTCCGCCACTAGGAAAGATCACTTTCCTTTACCTTTCCTGGACCAATAAGTGGACAAACTCATTAGGCACCGTTATTTTTGGTTTTTGGATGGATATTCTGGATGCCACCAAGTACCTATAACTTTTGAGGATAAAGAGAAGATAACATTTACTAGTTCATATGAAACTTTTACTTTTAAGAGGAAGCCATTTGGATTATGTAATGCACCTGCAATATTTCAAAGATGTATGATGTCAATTTTATGAGATTTAATTAAAAATGGAATTAAAGTTTTTATGGATGATTTCTTAATTTTTGGAAACTATTTTAATTCATGTTTAGATCATTTAATAAGGGTTCTAAAATTATGTGAAGAAATAAACCTTGTTCTCAATTAGGACAATTGCCAATTTATGGTTGTAGGAGGAATTATATTAAGACATAAGATTTCAGAGAAAGGCATGGAAGTAGATCTAGCAAAAACTCAAGTTATTATTGAATTACCACCTCCTAATACTGTAAGTGGGTAAGAAATTTTCTGAGACATGCTGGTTTCTACTTGCATTATATTAAAGACTTTTCAAAAATTTTCAAGCCTTCATGTCTTCTTTTGGAAAAAGACACTAATTTTGATTTTAAAGAGGAATGTCTGAATGCGTTCAAGTTATTAAAAGAAAAAATTAATCACTAAACCTATTATTGTTTTACCTGATTGGAAAAAACCTTTTGAATTAATGTGTAATGCTAGTGCTTATGCTATAGGGGTTGTTTTAGGGCAAATATACGATAAAATTTTTAAAGTAATATATTATGCAAGTAAAACCATTAATGAAGCTCAAATTAATTACACCATTATTAAATAATAATTAAAATTATTAGATATAGTGTATGCTTTTGATAAATTCAGACCTTATCTTATTGGTGCTAAATGTATTGTGTATACTGATCATTTTTCTATAAAATATTTAACAATGAAGAAGGTTGCAGAACCATGATTAATTAGATGGGTTCTTCTGATGCAAGAATTTAATTTTCAAGTTGTTGATAGGAAGGGTACTGATAATCAAATAGCTAATCATTGGTCAAAGCTTGAACAGGAAAATAATGTTAAATTTAATGGCAAAATTAATGAAAATTTTCTTGATGAACAACTTTATGCAACTAATGAATGGTAAATTTCAGGGGATACTGATGTAGTTAACTACTTAGTTAGTAACATTTTACTCTACGTATTAGATAGCCATCAAATTAAAAAGTTCATACATAACGTAAAATTTTTTTGTGGGATGACCCTTATTTATATAAACAATGTAAGGACTTATTTATTCGAAGATGTCTACCAATAGAAGTGACCAAAGAAATTATGCAAAAATGTCATAAATCGGTTGTGAGGGACATTTTGGGGTTGATAAAACTACATTTAAGATTTTACAATCTGAATTTTATTGGCCTACGTTGTTTACATATGTTAATACCTACATAAAATCATGTGATAGTTGTCAAAGAGTAGGCAATACTTCTAGAAGAAATGACATGCCTCTAAGTTTTACTCTAGAAGTTAAAATTTTTTATGTTTGGCGATTAGATTTTATGCGGCCATTTATACCATCTTCTAAAAAAAATTATATTTTGATGGCTCTGGATTATGTTTCTAGATGGATTGAAGCAGTTTCCTTACCTCGCTGTGATGCTAAGAGTGTTGCAAAATTTTTAAGGAAAAATACTTTTACAAGATTTAAAATGCCTAGAGTAATCATTCTAGATGAGGGAAGTCATTTTAAGAACAAAACATCTAAAACATTAACTCAAGATTATGGGATTAAACATAGAATTGCCATAGCTTACCACCTTCAAATTAGTGGTTTAGCAAAAGTATCTAATTTTTAAATTAAAAGAATATTAAAAAAAACTATAAATCCTATCAAGACAGATTGGTCTGCTAGACTTGACAGTGCATTAGGGCCTATAGGATTGCTTACAAATCTCCTATATGAATGTCACCATATAGGCTCATATATAGAAAAGATTATCATTTGCCAGTTGAATTGAAGCAAAAAGCTTATTGGGCTATTAAAGAGTTTAATTATAATTTGAAAGTTATTGGTGAGAAAAGATTATTACAATTTAATGAGCTTGAAAAGATAAGAAATGAATCTTATGAGAATGCCAGAGTTTATAAGGAGAACATGAACATGAGGCATGATCAGAGGATTTTGAAAAAACATTTTGAGCATGGATAAGAAGTTTTATTATACAATACAAGATTGAAATTATTTCCACAAAATCTTAAGTCCAGGTGGTCAGAGCCATTTAATGTGGTAAGAGTTTATCCATATGGTGCTATTGATATCGAAGATCCTAAAATTGGAAGAATAATTAAGGTAAATGGACACAAATTAAAAGAATATATATATATGGAGATAGTCCTACATTTAAGGAGATACTAATGTGTGGTCAACCAGAGTAAAATCCTCAATATTTCGAGTCGATGACGTTAAACCAAACGCTTTGTGGGAAGCAACCCATAATTATTGATGTGGTTTTATTTGTTTAGTGATTGTTGCTATAATGAGTTTATGAAGTGATATTAAGTCTTACATGAGTAAGAAAAGAAAAAAAAATTATTTTATTAATGAAAATGTGGCGGGGATGAAAGAAATTTGACATTTGAAAAGTCAGTTTGGCGCTATAGTGCCAGATCTGGCGCAATAACGCCACAGTTTGAATAATCCCCCTAAACCGCCCAAAATTTGGTTTTCTACCTTCTTCTTCCCTCTTATTCTTTATAAAATAGCCTAGAATGGGAATGAAGGCATCCTTTCACAGTTTTAAACATTCTATAGAGAGTAGGAGTAGAAATTTCATACTTAGAGAGCAATAGAGAGTAGTAGCAATGAAAGGTTTAAAGACAGAAGATGACACATAAGGATACTTAGACCTACTTCAATGAATTTCTTGCATTAAGTTTGGAGAGGATTATCAATAAACTTAGAAAGATTGAAGAGGATTTATCTCATCTCCATAACAAGTTAAGTGACATGTACCATCAGTACGAGCACTTGGAGTGGCAATTGAAACTCCAAATCAACCACATGTCATGTTTCCAAGATTACCAAGTAAGTATGTATAACAACAACAAATTGATTGATGATAAGGTTACTCATGATTTCCCTCTTGCTCCATTCAACCATATCTTTGATTGTAATTATTTGGAGGGTGAAAGGTGGGGGACATCATTGAACATAACTACTGTTAAGTGTTTGATTATGTGAAAATCTGTTAGTATA
>NW_018228587.1:0-1045 GCF_001263595.1 Phalaenopsis equestris
TACTTTGCTTATTTTGTAGTATTCTACCATGCCAGAAGTTGGCAGCTGCCGTGGGTGTTCCTTTCTTCGGGCCTCGGCGGGAACCCAAACTTGTGTTGGTCGATCCAGAATACGGGATTCAGCCTCTAGTGGGATGTATGATCCTTGGCTCCATGGTGTGCGCTGATCCATCCCCAGTGGGACATACGGTTCATTCACCATGAAGTCTGGAGTCTGAGACTCATTGATGCTTGAAGTGTATTCTTCTAATGTTTTAAAACACTATAGATGCAGAACGTTGCAGTCCGAACATTCTACAAATGCGCCCGTAACTGATGTCCCGGCAGCATGCAAATTTGCAGATATAAAGTACAGTATGAAAATACAAGAAAGACAACGCTGAAAACTTTAAAAATGTACCTGGCGAGTCTTCTCGTTCAACCACTGAAACTTAAAAGCAATATTAAGGCAGTTTATATAAAACGGGGAAATAAAATTTTGATGACCTATCTAACCCTAGGCCATATCTTCGTGGGTCCTTTGGAGTTTAATTAAGGATAATGTTGTCAAGCAAAATATATTAAGCTTAGTAGATCTTTGAGGTATCCAATAGATTTAGAGAAAGAAGCAGGTCTGTGCTACTCTCTCACTGCCTGATGAAAAATCTCGAGTTCTTTTAAACTTATTATGTTGCTTAATAATTCATCTTGTAAGTACCGTTAGTGCTCAATGAGCATTGATGTCTCAATTATCCCTAAAAATAGGGTAATTATCATTTGTAATTTAATTTTGAACATTATGTGGGTGAAGACCCTTAAAGAGGGAAGTTAGTGTTATTGGAACACTTAGCCAAATTTTGGTCCTAATTGAGGTCAATTACAAAAGTGGAAAGGAGAAAATTTAAAGTTTTTTTCTTAATTTTTTCTCACATATTTCATTTTATTGAGGTCAATTACAAAATTTAGACCCAATCATAGATATTCGGCGACACAGATAACCCCAAAACAATCAAAGTTACAACGATCAGAGGAAAGCGGAGGCAAGCGGCATCAAGTTGCGTAATAGG
>NW_018228588.1:0-977 GCF_001263595.1 Phalaenopsis equestris
GGTGTGGTGATCATCGACTGCAACTGACTGGTCCCTTCTATCAGATACTGTATCCTTTCCACTTTCTGTCTCTTTGGTGAGGAGTCTTCCCTGGCACCAATCTTGAGTAGTGACGGTAACCCTTCCGTCTCCCGGCGGCTGACGATGTCCATCAGAGGACCCTCGTACTCAACGTTGACCTGACTGTAGTCTAAGTCGAGGTTCACAACGCCACCCTGAGCTGCCTTTTCTTTATTCAGTGTGAGATTTAAGCCGTCCTTAAAAGAGAAAATCAGCCTCGGACTTGACATTTTCATGCAAAAAGGCAGGAAAACATCAGCGTGCCGAAATCCCAAAACGAACAAGAACAACAGAGCATTATTAAATAGATTTTAGAATTATGAAGGTGCAAACATTTTTTCTCTTTTTAATTTAAATTGGTGGAATTTAGAACGAAGGTGAGGAAGGTGAAAGTGCAAAATCAAATTTCCATTTCATTAAGATTAATTTTATTATAGAATTTTAGGACCCAGTCACAGACACTAGCCAAACAACCACACCCCAGACCAAACATTATTTCCAGAGCTTCACTCCGGGGAATGCTAAGTTGCATAATAAGTCTTCAAGTATCGCCCATTGACCGGCAACATAGGCATTTCGCCTCGAAAGTCCACTAGCTGGTAAGATCCTCCTGAATAGACCTTTTCCACGACGAATGGTCCCTCCCAGGTTGGTTCAAACTTTCCACCTATTTTGCGGTGTGCAAGAATAGGCCTCCTGAGAACAAGTACGAGATCACCAATTTTGAACGTCCTAGGGCGGACCAGCTTGTCGTGAGCGTGCGCCATCCTCGCTTGATAAAGTTCTAGATTCTGCTGCGCTTCTAATCGTTTTCCTTCGAGACTCTCCAACTCTGCAAGTCTGAGTTTGGCGCTGTCTTCTGTTGTAATATGATGAGCGACGGCAATTCTAAGAGACGGTAGCTGAACCTCTAACGG
>NW_018228588.1:4210-5801 GCF_001263595.1 Phalaenopsis equestris
TGAATCTTTTAAGATTTTTAATACTTCAAAAATACAAATTTTCTTTACTAAAAATAGAAAAACATAATCTTATTCTCTTTTACCAAATATCTTAGCCCCTAGAATTAACCTTTATTATTGAAAATTTTTACTTAAATTTACTATATATTTGGAAACATAAATATAGTTATCCAAAGTTAACATCTAATACCAAAGCTCATGTTAAATTTAAAATTTTGAAAATATAATTAAGTTAGGACAAGTAAAATTACGTTCTCTCTTTCTAAAAATGAATTTTCTTCTTCTCCCTCCCCCCAAACATAAATTTTTAAAAAAATTTTACATGAATAGCTGTAAAAATGAAGGGTAAAAGAAAGCATTAAATACATAAAAAAAAAAATTATACTTGTTGGAGATTCTGATTTTATAACATAAATTTTTAAAAATGCTGCAGGTGCTAAAATAAAAACTACAAGGCTAAAAACATTAAATTGCACATAATACATATAAAATTTGCTAAGAAATAGCTAATCACAAAACAGAACAAAGTGTTGAAAATAACAACAGAACTAAACTAAATCCTAAAAATGAAAACAGTCTTCCACATTACAGTTTCACATAACATAACAAACAAAGTCTAAACAACATCACAACACAAACAATACAATCACACAGTATAAACACAAACAAACAAACAAAGATCAAAAAGATCACTAGTCAATATCATCTTCGTCTTCATCAACATCCAACTTCTGTTGCTGATATAGAGTAAACACGGGGTGAACAGGTAACTAAACTGAATGTTCTCCCCTCAGGTATCTAACTAAGTCATCATCATAAGCAGCATCATACTCAAATTTTTGCCGAATCAAATCATCAGTGTGAGCATTTCTAGCTTCCATCCTATAATCCATCCTCAAAATATCTCCCTGTTGTATCATCATCTGATCCAAAAGTTCTCTGTTACTGGGGTCACTAGAAGTAGGTCCATGAGAGGTAGAAGGAATATCCCTAGAAGTAGAAGGAATATCTCTAGCCCTACTGTCAGATCTCAAGTCAACATGAGATTCATATGTTTTGATGTTTGCAGACTCAATAGGTCTCTGAGGCTCAATCCTCTCCTCATCAGATCTAAAATCAACTTCTGTCTGTTCACAAAGTGTGTAAATAAGAGCAGGGTGTGACAATCCACCAGAAGTCTCTCCCCGAGCAATAGATCTAATGTTCATAAAAATAATATACCCACATTTATGTCCATAACTTGTTGAATACAATAGTTCAGGATGGTTTTATCTTTGGTAACCTCACTATGATGGTTCGTTGGATTCATTCTTCCATAAATAAAATAATTTCAGGCCTTAGCTACTACATTTAAACTAGTACGGGGAAAGTTAATCTTAACTCCATTTTTTATTTTCCAAGCCCCTTTCTCACTAGTCAGAAAAGAAATAACTTCATCTAAAGCCTGATTTGTAACAGAAAAAAAATGATACTTGCATCTATACACATCTTCTACAAAATAAAACACATTTATTTTATTTGGAGTAAATTCTACCATTTTTCCAAGAACAAAAACTTAATCATCAGAAGCTTCAGGAAGGTTGGCATAAAA
>NW_018228588.1:6072-6686 GCF_001263595.1 Phalaenopsis equestris
TCAAAACCTCGGTTCTGAATTACTTTCTTATTTTCACAAATGCTATGAAATCGAGCACTGGCTCTAAAGCTAACAAATCTCTGCTCATCATATTCTACTTTCCTTTTGCTCGATCTAGGTGCCATAGGAAATCTAAAAAATTTTGAAAAATCTGAATAAATTCTAAAATTCCAAAAATCAAAATGTAAAACATCTTAAACTTCAAATCACTATATAAGAGTTCATCACCAAAGGATTTTCTCAAAAATTTCTCAAAAAAATTTTATCATATTTTCGAATCCATGCAATGTGAGATAAATCATTGGTAAAAATCGAAAATTTTTTGTTTAAAGTGTAGCCCTTACCAAGAGAAGATGAAATCCGAAGTCTTTTAGCCTCTAAATCGCCTCAAATCCGACCACAATCAAGCCCTAGCCGCCCAAACTGAAGGTTGAAGATGACTTAAGCGTAAAAATGGTGGCCACAGTAAAAATTGCAAATTTTTAGGGGTTAAAATCTACTGTCGGGTCGAGGGTGTCGTCGACGCTGAAGGCCCAAAAATTTCATATTTTGATTTTTTTAATTTTCAATTTCTTATCGACTTACTCCAAAATTTTTAGTATTTTAAACACAAA
>NW_018228588.1:6838-11357 GCF_001263595.1 Phalaenopsis equestris
ACAAAACTATACACACAATAAAAGTTCAGAATTCTAAAGCAAAAAAAAAAAAACCAAACCAAATTAAATCCACACAATTACACTAAATATATATAATGTTCTAAAATAGATAGAGAATTTAAAGTCTTCAACTATTATGCCTCTTATTCAGTGCTTTCTCCTCTTCTGATATCTCCCATAGATTGGTAATAAACATATAAGTTGTAGAAGAATTGGTACTGTAATTGATCTGTCACATTTTCTTGGATCCACCCATTTTCATTAAACATCCGAACTAATCCTGCTTCAAAAGTTCAAGTGTGATCAAAATTTTCTTTCATTCTCCAATCTAGGTGATCAAAAAGGTATTTAAGATCTCCTACTGCATTTATAATAATCCAAAGTTTCCTTTCAATTTTCTCCAAAGCAAGATAACTTCCAACTGTTGGTGGTATTAATGGAGTTGAAGCGTGTGAAGATTGATCTATGATGGCTTCTAATACTTCATATCCATTTCCACAATAATTCTCATCTATAGGATTCATGGGCTCCCAAGGTAATAAAGTCTTTTCCCAACTTTCATATGGAACTTGGGGATGACTGCAAATCAAAAAGATAGTAGATCGATGCCCAAGTCCATAAATTGGTCCATTAGTAAGGATACCCATAATAGATTTAAATATAATAGACCCTATATCAATGGGTTTTTCCATTTGAATGCAGTAATTTAAAATAGCACATTCTTTGGTGACTCTACTAACTTTCATAGTAGCGAATAATTTTGCAGCAATAAAGAAATGTCATTGCTTCGAAATTAAATTAAGTAAGGAAATGGAGAAACTAACATATCCTTCATCTCGTATCTCCCACATATCACTTTCATCCGTCAGAAGATTATACACGTCTTGCATCAAATCTTGTGTAGGAATGAAATTTGTATAATGACAGATTGGAATCTTGTCTATCATATACAATTCATTAATCCTTGCAGGAGTAAATGGTATAGTCTTACCTTGTACGAAAACAACACGTTGAGTAATTTCATGTAAGTTTGCAAAAAACCATTTCACCACAGGTATGACAACTGCAAACGTAGTGTAACACAGAACTTCTCAACTCCTTTGCAGAATGATTTTATCAATCGACCAGTATGATTGATCACTCCATGATTAACAAATCCTCTTTCCTTGATCAATCTCTTCTTCGCAATAACTTTATCGTATAATCGATATGCGTCGAAACTAATAAACTTTCTTTTGTTGAAAACTCCATACCACAAAGTATTTCTGGAATTGGAAGCCATGGAATCCGAAAATAGGAAGTTACTAGGCGTCCAAGGATGTTTCTAGGCCTTTTTAAACTCGTCCCGACGGGTATTATGAAGTGAAATCACGTCAAAACCCCCCAAAAGTCGTCTAAAGCAGTCCAACTGCAGTCGGCGCCGGCGTCCGTCCAGTCCAACTGCAGTCGGCGCCGTCGTCGCTCCCGATTGGCGCTGCCGGCGCTAATGTCCGTTATCTAGAGCGTCATCGGCGCCAGTGGCCAAAATTGCGATTTTCAATTTTTTTTATTCAATTCGATTCCAAATTTTACTCCAATATCAATATTTGACTTTATTTATAATAAATGCAATTGTATAGGATTATTATCTACTAATATATAAGACACTTCACAAGCTAAATAGTAATACATAGCGATATAAGTATGGGTTGCCTCCCACGAAGCGCTTGGTTCAACATTATCAGCCCGACATACCATTTGTTTAGTTGGGTTAACTTAACATTAAAATCCATTAACTTTAAATATCTTTTCAGTATTAGGATCTTTAATAACAACAGTTTCATAATGATAGACTTTAATCACTTTAAATGGTCCTAATCATCTGGATTTTAGTTTTTCTGGAAATAATCTCAAACTTGTATTATATAGTAGAGCTTATTGTCCAGGTTCAAATTTCTTCTTAACAATCTTCCGATAATGTCATATTTTATTTTCTCTTTATAGATTTTTGCATTATCATATGTTTCATTTCTAATCTCCTCAAGTTCATTGAGTTGCAAAAACTTTTTCTCACTAGCATCTTTTAAATTAAAACTAAATTATTTAATAGCCAAAAATACTTTATGTTCTAATTCTACTGGTAAATGACATGTTTTTCCAAAAATCAATCTATATAGGGACATTCCTATAGGAGTTTTATAAGCAGTTTTGTATGCTCATAATGTAGTATCTAGTCTAGCAGGTCAATCCAATTTATAAAGATTTATAATTTTTTTCTAAAATACATTTAATTTCACGATTCAATATTTCTGCTAGATCACTAGTTTGAGGATGATAAGCAATAGAAAATCTATGCATTATATCATATTTCTTGATTAATTTTTCGATTCTCTTATTCCTGAAATGAGATCTTCCATCAGTAATGATTACTCTCGACATTTAATATTTTGTAAAAATATTTTTAATTAAAAATTTAAAAACACACTGAGCGTCACATCTAGGCACAGCAATAGCTTCAATTTACTTAGACATATAATCAACAACAAGTAATATATATAAATTTCCAAATGAAAGCATAAATGATCCCATAAAGTCTAATCCCCACACATCAAAAATTTCAACTTCTAATGTGTAATTTAGAGGCATTTCGTCTCTTCTGAAAATATTTCCTACTCGTTGACATCTATCGCATGTTTTAATATATTCATTAACATCTCTAAAAATAGTATGCCAATAAAATCCAGCTTGCAAAATTTTATATGCAGTTCTATTTATTCCAAAATGTCCTCCAAATTCATAATCATGGCATCTTCCAATTATCTGTTGAGTTTCTTTATAAGGCACACATCTAATAATTAAATCTTTACATTGTTTATATAAATATGGGTCATCCCAAAAATAGTCTTTCGAATCGTAGATAAATTTCTTTAATTCTGGATTCTTGATATCAGGAGGTAAAATGTCACTTATAATATAGTTTACTATATCAAAAAAAAAAAAAAAAAAAAAAAAAATCCATTTATTAATACTATATCAATGTTCATCAAGGAAATTTTTTAAAATTTCATTTGCAAAATTAGTTAATATTTCTATTTCTATTCTAGAGAAATGATTATCATTTCCCTTTCTATCAATCACGGTAAAATCAAACTCTTACAACAGAAGTATCAATCTAATTAATCTTAGTTTAGCATCCCTCTTTTGATTAAGTATTTAATAACAAAATGATCTGTATGCACTATACATTTAGTTCCAATTAAATAAGGTCAATTATAAGATCTAAAAATGTAAAAAAACAAATAAAATTGCAAAAAAAAAAAAAAAAAAAAAATCTTTCAGTAGTAGTATAATTAATTTTTCCTTTGATCATTGTGGGACCTTCGAGTATATTGACTCATGTATAACTTTAAAACTTTGTCGTGCATTTTTCCTAATACAAGCCCGAATAGCATAATCACTATCATCACACATTGTTTCAAATGGTTTCTCTCAGTCAGGTGATACTATTATAGGTGCAGTGATTAATTTTTTTTTTAATAATTCAAATGTTGTTATGCATTCCTCATTAAAATCAAATTTCGTATCTTTTTCTAAAAGTTGGCATATGGGTTTAGTTACTTTTGAAAAATTTTTTATGTACCGCTGTAAAAATCATGTCCTAAAAAACTTCTCACCCCTTTAACATTATTAGGAGGTGGTAATTTTTCTATAATATGGATTTTTGCAGAATCTACTTCCATGCCTTTTTTTGAAATTTTATGCCCAAGAACAATACCTCCTGCAACCATAAATTGACATTTTTCCCAATTTAAGAGTAGATTGATTTTTGTAGGTTCACATATCTCCAGAACTTTTTTTAAATTATTAAGACATAACTCAAACGAAGTCCCAAACACAGAAAAATCATCCCTAAACACTTCCATTCCATGCACTATAAAATTGCTAAAAGTTGACATCATGCATCTTTAAAATGTTGCAGGTACATGGCATAGTCCAAAAGGCATTCTACGAAAAACAAATCTTTTCATATGGGCTTATAAACGTTGTTTTCTCTTGATCCTCTGGAGCAATTGAAATTTGGTGATGTCTGGTATATTCATCTAAAAAACAATAGTATATGTTCTCAGTCAATCTATCCAACATTTGATCTACAAAGGGCAAAAGAAAATGAACTTTTCTGGTGGTCATATTTAGTTTTCTATAGTCAATACAAATTCGCCAACCAGTTACTTGTCTTATTGGTATTAATTCATTTTTCTCATTTTCTTCAACAGTCACTTCTCCTTTCTTCGGAACACAGTGAATTGGGCTTACCCATGCTCTATCTAAAATAGGATATAAAATTCCAGCATCTAACCACTTTAAAACAACACTTCTTTCATTATTGGGTTTAATCTTCTCTGAGGATCCGCTTTAGGTTCATACTGTTCATCTAATAAAATTCTGTGCATACAAATTGAAGGACTAATTCCTTTAATATCTGCTAAAATCCATCCAAAAGCCTTTTTATACTTTTTCAACATCTCTATCAACTTTTGTT
>NW_018228588.1:11574-14694 GCF_001263595.1 Phalaenopsis equestris
CTACTTCCATCCTGAAACATTCATTATCTTTTTCTATTGCAGGATATTTCATAACTTTTGCTATATTAAATTTCACTTCTTGATCATTAACTCTCATCATTAATTCTCCTTTTTGCACATCTATTATAGCTCTCCCTGTTGCGAGAAATGGTCTCCATAAAATAATGAAAATTTCTTTATCTTACTCCATATCCAATACTATAAAATCTATAGGAAAAATAAATTTATCCACTATTACTAGCACATCTTTTATAACTCCTTTTGGATAAGTTATTGATTGATCAGCTAACTAAAGAGTTACAGTAGTAGAGGAAATTTCTCCCAAATCTAAACGTTTAAAAATTGATAAAGGCATAAGATTGATACTCGCTCCTAAATCACATAAAGTTTTTCTGTAAAACTTTTCTCCAATTGCACAAGAAATAGTAAAACTATCAGGATCTTTTAATTTTTCAGGAAGTTTTTTTTGAATAATAGCACTACACCCTTCACCAAGTGCAACGATCTCATGATCTGTAAACTTCATTTTCTTGTTTAATGTATCCTTAAAAAATTTAGCATAACTTAGCATTTGTTCCAAAGCTTCAACAAAAGAAATATTTATCGTTAACTTCTTAAAGATTTCCAAAAAAATTGTAAATTGTTTATCTTTATTCTTCTATTTCAGTCTTAGAGGAAACAGACGTAATGGTTTTTCTACAGGGCTCTGTGTTTGTTCATTTTCCTGTTGATCATTTTCCATTTCTTCATCAACTTCAGTTTCTCTTTGGACCATTGTTTCAACTTCTTTTTCACTTCGTAATTGAATAGATTTAATTTGCTCTTTATTTTGATCTTTTGGATGAACTTCCATAGCATTTGAAAGAATTTCAGAATGTCTATTACTAAGTACAGTAGCAATATGTCCTAATTGATTTTCAATATTTCTAATAGCAAGCTCTTGATTCTGTATTTGATTTCTCATATTTAACATTACTTCTTCATCGTCAACTTCTTTCGTTAACTTGTGGGTTAGTGTTGGAGTTAAATCCCGGAGGATAATAAAGTCGAAAATTAGGATTTCCTTGATTGTTCAGATTTCCGGATGGATTCACCGAATTATTATAATTATTCCAACTAAAATGAGGGTGATTTTTCCAACCAAGGTTAAAATAGTTAAAACAGGGATTGTTATTTTGATTATTTATAGTGTTTAAAGTTTCATAAGATGATTGAGTATCAATAATCTGTCCTATTGAATTCTCCTCTAATACTGGGGAACTTGAGATTAATTCATTCTCATTTGATCAATTTTTTAAGAAATAGCAGCAATTTGAGATGCCAAAATAGACATTGCATCAGAATCATGAATACTAACTACTCCCTTAAGATTTACTCTTTCAGAGGGTCATTGAAAATTATTATGAGTTATTTCTTTAAAAAAAGAATATGTTTCATCAAAAAGGTTTTGACATTAATGAACCACCCGCAGCAGCATCTATGATAGATCTCAGTGATCCTACTAATCCATTGTAAAATGTTTGAATTATTAAGATCTTCAAATCTTAATAATGTGGACATTTATTAAGATCTTTAAATCTTTCCCATACTTCATATATCGATTCTCATTTAAACTGACAAAAAGATGTAATATTATTTCTAAGTTTAGCGGTTTTCGAGAGTGGAAAAAATTTAGTCATGAATTTTTGTGATAATTCTCCCCAAGTTTTAATAGATCCAGGTAACGAATTTAACTAAGGTAACAAATTTAACAAAGATTTGGCTTTATCCCTTAATGAAAAAGAAAAAAGTCTAAGCATAACAACATCATTAGACACTTCGTCATATTTAAATGTAGCACAAATTTCAAGAAAACTAGCAAGAAGTAAGTTAAGATCTTCAATAGGTGATCCTCTAAACTGATTATTTTGTATCATTTGAATAATAGCAAGTTTAAGCTTAAATGAATTAGCAGTAACATCAGGATTTTGAATAATCAAGTGAAGTTCATCTATTGTCGGATTTGCATAATCTTTTAAAGGCCTTTGTCGATTTTCATTTATTGGATTATCAAAGTTATTCGTCATTTCTTGTAAATTTTTAATTTTTCTTTGTTGTTTTCGAATTTTTCTAATAATACGTTCAAATTCTGAATTGTAAGGTACTAAACCTTCAGATTCAATATTTCGCATAAAAAAATAAAGCAAGCAAAGTAAGAGACTAATAAAAATATTTCTTTTTTGATTTTTTATTTTAAATTTTTTTCATTTTTTTTAATAATAATAATTTTTTATGCTATATATATTATCTCAAAATTTATCAAAACTATTTAATTCAATCGTTACCTTCCCCGGCAACGGCATCAAAAACTTGATCCGACTTTTTTTTTTGCGATAGATTGTGTAAAATTTAATTAAATATAATCAATTAATATTCGGATTCTACGCAAGTATACGTATTGTTCTCAAGTAATAATGGACTTTCTATTTAAGCCCCAAATATCGAACATACGGGGAAGGTTTAAAATGAAAATGACAAATTTGCTACGAAATTCATAGAAAGACAATTGAAATCATTGTCACTAATTTCAATTGTTGAGATGTAATCAAAATTAAATTTCTAAACTATTATCAAATCAAATATGTAAAATTTAAAACAATAAATACTAATCTATTAATTATATTTATGTAACGGAGATTTTTATGTGAAAAAACATCATTCCCACTACAATGAGACTGTGGTAAAATGAGATGAGATAAAATATGAGCAATTTTAATTCTCTACCCTCATACAGTGCATAGAAAATCATTGGCTAATATCAGTATTTAGTCCCTAAATTCGTGGTTAGGCTAGGCTAGGAGGATACCGACTCCCACTCCAAAGCTCCCACTTCCCTTCACCTGAAGTCTAGCTCTCGTTTCAGTTTTTAAACACTAAGACTGAATTTAAGATTTTAGTCTGTCACCCTAAAGGTTCTCCAATTCTACATCGAACAAAGAATATATTTCTATTTATTTGCACTTAATTCCATAAACGATGTTATCTTTCATGGAATCAAATGTGATCTTTACTCTATTGTAGAACTCATACTCAATTTCCCGGATCATATGTTTCACAACATATTTTAACAATTCAATTGGT
>NW_018228588.1:14769-17419 GCF_001263595.1 Phalaenopsis equestris
ATGAGAAAGAAATAACAAAACACAAATTTCATATTTAAAAGAAAGTTCATACAACACTGATAAAAAAACAATATTTATCTGAAAACTCTTTCTCAAAGCAAATCTTTTGTAGCTTTTCCTTAGAAATGCAGGAAGAATATATCTCTCACTTTTCTCCTTCTCCAACACTCTTACAAAAAGTTTCACACTAAATCTCACCATAAAAACTCTAAATTATGAAAACAAAATCACTAATTGACTCCAATATGAAAGTGGAATGGAATGATGTGGTGCGAAAAATGAAAGTAGAGGAGTGACAAACGTAGAGGAGTGCTTTTTTAAATGAAATTCGGCCTCAAATAAATCCCAAAGTTGGTTCTCGAAAAGGTGCCTCCAAAAATTCTTCAAAATAGCATTTGAAAGAATTTCAGAATGTCTATTACTAAGTACAGTAGCAATATGTCCTAATTGATTTTCAATATTTCTAATAGCAAGCTCTTGATTCTGTATTTGATTTCTCATGTATTTGATTTCTCATATTTAACATTACTTCTTCCATCGTTAACTTCTTTTTCTTAACTTATGGGTTAGGATTAAAGTTAAATTCAGGAGGATAATAAGGTTGATAACTGAGATTTCCTTGATTTTTTAAATTTCTGGAGGGATTCACCAAATTGTTATAATTATTCCAACTAAAATTAGGGTGATTTTTCCATCTAGGATTATAAAAGTTAGAATAGGAATTGTTATTTTTATTATTTATAGCATTTAAAATTTCATAAGATGATTGAATATCAATGATTTGTTCAAGTGAATTTTCCTCTAATATTGAGGGTATTTGATAATAGTTCACTCATATTTGATCAATCTTTTTCGAAATAGCAGCAATTTGAGATGCTAAAATAGACATTGCATCAGAATCATGAATACTAGCTACCTCTTAGGATTTACCCTTTCAGAGGGTCATAGAAAATTGTTAGTAGCAATCTCTTCAATTAAAGAATATGCTTCATCAAAAGGTTTTGACATTAGTGATCCAACCACAGTAGCATCTATAATAGATCTAAGTAATTCTACTAATCCATCATAAAATGTTTGAATTATTAACTAATATGGTAGAGCATGGTGTGGACATTTTCTAAGAAGATCTTCAAATCTTTATTAAGATCTTCAAATCTTTCCCATACTTCATATATCGATTCTCATTTAAACTGACAAAAAGATGTAATATTATTTCTAAGTTTAGCGGTTTTCGAGAGTGGAAAAAATTTAGTCATGAATTTTTGTGATAATTCTCCCCAAGTTTTAATAGATCCAGGTAACGAATTTAACTAAGATTTGGCTTTATCCCTTAATGAAAAAGAAAAAAGTCTAAGCATAACAACATCATTAGACACTTCGTCATATTTAAATGTAGCACAAATTTCAAGAAAACTAGCAAGAAGTAAGTTAAGATCTTCAATAGGTGATCCTCTAAACTGATTATTTTGTATCATTTGAATAATAGCAAGTTTAAGCTTAAATGAATTAGCAGTAACATCAGGATTTTGAATAATCAAGTGAAGTTCATCTATTGTCGGATTTGCATAATCTTTTAAAGGCCTTTGTCGATTTTCATTTATTGGATTATCAAAGTTATTCGTCATTTCTTGTAAATTTTTAATTTTTCTTTGTTGTTTTCGAATTTTTCTAATAATACGTTCAAATTCTGAATTGTAAGGTACTAAACCTTCAGATTCAATATTTCGCATAAAAAAATAAAGCAAGCAAAGTAAGAGACTAATAAAAATATTTCTTTTTTGATTTTTTATTTTAAATTTTTTTCATTTTTTTTAATAATAATAATTTTTTATGGTATATATATTATCTCAAAATTTATCAAAACTATTTAATTCAATCGTTACCTTCCCCGACAACGGCATCAAAAACTTGATCCGACTTTTTTTTTTGCGATAGATTGTGTAAAATTTAATTAAATATAATCAATTAATATTCGGATTCTACGCAAGTATACGTATTGTTCTCAAGTAATAATGGACTTTCTATTTAAGCCCCAAATATCGAACATACGGGGAAGGTTTAAAATGAAAATGACAAATTTGCTACGAAATTCATAGAAAGACAATTGAAATCATTGTCACTAATTTCAATTGTTGAGATGTAATCAAAATTAAATTTCTAAACTATTATCAAATCAAATATGTAAAATTTAAAACAATAAATACTAATCTATTAATTATATTTATGTAACGGAGATTTTTATGTGAAAAAACATCATTCCCACTACAATGAGACTGTGGTAAAATGAGATGAGATAAAATATGAGCAATTTTAATTCTCTACCCTCATACAGTGCATAGAAAATCATTGGCTAATATGTCCATAAATTCGTGGTTAGGCTAGGCTAGGAGGATACCGACTCCCCCTCCACACCTCCCCCTCTCTCGTTTCAGTTTTTAAACACTAAGACTGAATTTAAGATTTTAGTCTGTCACCCTAAAGGTTCTCCAATTCTACATCGAACAAAGAATATATTTCTATTTATTTGCACTTAATTCCATAAACGATGTTATCTTTCATGGAATCAAATGTGATCTTTACTCTATTGTAGAACTCATACTCAATTTCCCGGATCATATGTTTCACAACATATTTTAACAATTCAATTGGT
>NW_018228588.1:17552-24449 GCF_001263595.1 Phalaenopsis equestris
AACTACTCAGACTTCATGAGAAAGAAATAACAAAACACAAATTTCATATTTAAAAGAAAGTTCATACAACACTGATAAAAAAACAATATTTATCTGAAAACTCTTTCTCAAAGCAAATCTTTTGTAGCTTTTCCTTAGAAATGCAGGAAGAATATATCTCTCACTTTTCTCCTTCTCCAACACTCTTACAAAAAGTTTCACACAAAATCTCACCACAAAAACTCTAAATTATGAAAACAAAATCACTAATTGACTCCAATATGAAAGTGGAATGGAATGATGTGGTGCGAAAAATGAAAGTAGAGGAGTGAAAAACGTAGAGGAGTGCTTTTTTAAATGAAATTCGGCCTCAAATAAATCCCAAAGTTGGTTCTCGAAGAGGTGCCTCCAAAAATTCTTCAAAAAATCATTCAAATACATCGAACATTCTAGAAACAGGGTCTGCACCGTTTTTTGCGCCGTCGGCGCTGAGTAAAAAATCTACGCGTTAATTTGTTTTGCACCGTCAGCGCTGCCGGCGCTGAGCATTTCTTCAAAAACGTTATTTTGACTCCAATTTTCATCTTTTTTGCTTTCTTTTTGCTTTAAGCCCTAAAAATCAACAGCCTGCAAGGAAACATCAAAATAACCTCCATTAAAGTACAATATCATCAAAAATAGATATAAAACATGAGTCTAAAAATTCATATATTTTTTGTGTATCAGTCATCATGGGTCTAAAAATTCATATATTTTTTGTGTATCAGTCATATTTTGCTCTAGAGGCAAAGCAAAAGCCTAAAGCGTTTTGAGCGGAAACCTCAAATTTAAACAACAACAACAACAACAAGTCTCTATCCCACTAAGTGGGGTCAGCTAAATGAATCGTTGGCTACATGAATTCTTTTTCTCCATTGTCTGATGCAGTGTCATATTTTCATTTAATTCTAATAGATTAAGGTCATTTTTTATATAATATGACCAAGTCTTTTTAGGTCTACCTTTATCTTCCCTAAAGCTCAGTTCTTTTTAGGTCTATCTCTATGTTTCTTAGCATAAATAGAACATAGAACATCTGTTCTTCTAACTGGGTCATCAGACGATCGAAATTTAATTGACCAAACCATCAATGATGACTCTCTCTAATCTTGTCTGCCACTGAAGATACACCAACCATTTCTCAGATAGATTCGTTTCACATTTTGACTCTAAGTATCAAGCCACTCATCCGTTTAAACATTCTCATCTGCGCAACATTTAAATTTGTTTTATGCTTCTCATTTAAAAGCCAACAATCTACATCATAAAGCACTGTAGGTCTCGTCACCATCTTATAAAATTTTCCTTTAAGTCTAAGCAGTGCATTTCTATCACATAATAAGCTTGATGCATTACTCCACTTCAACAAACCTAAATTATGCTAATAACATCCCCATCTATAGCACCATCACTTTGAACGATACACCCTAGATATCCAAAATGTCACACCTTTTAATGATTTGATCACACATTATTACAACTCTATCACTAGAGCTACTACTCTAAAATTACATTAAATGTATTCAATTTTAAATCTACTAAACAAAGGCCTTTAAACTCCAATTTAGACCTCCATAATTCAAGTTTTTCCTGATCTCTTTCTCTAGTCTTATCTAGAAGAGATATCGTCAGTGAAAATCATACGCCAAAGTACATCCTCCTGTAAATTTTCAGTAAGAGGATCCATAACAAAGTAAAAAGATATGGGCTTAAAGCCGATTTCTGATGTAATCCAACTGAAATAGGAAAATACTTGGTCAATCCTCCTTCTGTTCGAACACAAGTAACAACTCCAATATACATATCTTTAATGACATGAATATAAGTCATATTAACATCTTTCTTCTCTAGAACTATCCAAAGAACTTCTCTTGAAATCTCATTGTAAGCTTTTTCTAAATAAAAAAAAACATGTGTAGATCCTCCTTAATCTTTTTGTACTTCTCCATCAAACCTCTCAATAAATGTATAGCTTCCAAAGTAGAATTGCCCGACATTAATCCAAACTAGTTATGAGAAATCTTTAATTCAAGTCTTAATCTATGTTTAATTACTCTTTCCAATTTTAAAGTATAACACATTAACTTAATTCCTTTATAATTTGCACACACTTGTGCATCCCCTTTATTCTTAAAAATGGGGACCAAAATTCTATTCCTCCACTCGGGCATCCTTTCAGTTTTTAAAATAATATTACAGAGTTTAGTAAGCCCAGAAACAAATCACCTAGATATTTTCACACTTCAATTGGGATACATCAGGTCCTACTGAGTTTCCACTCTTGGTTTTCTTTAAAGTCTCATCAACTTTCTTTTTACTAATGTGGCGGTAAAAATAAAAAGTTTTATTATTATTAAAGATATTAAGATCACTATCAATCGTATTTTCAGAAATTTCATTGAAAAATTTATCAAAATAGCTCACCCCTTGAATATCTTCTTCTAAGAGAACACTTCTATTTTTATTTTTTATTACATTTTACTTTTATTTTTTCTTTATTTGGCTAGTTCATATATATATATATATAGCGCTGGCGATTATGGCTTTTCTTCGGCAATGGAGCTTGCAAGCTAGTGAGATCTTTCTGTTTTTCTGTTTTCCTTTGTTTGTGTTTTTGGAATGTCAGCCACCCGTAGTTTTGTTCATATTGTGTTGGATGGAGGTGGGGGATCCTCGAGGTCCTACAATACATCTCTGTTTCCACAGGCATTTAATGAATCTTTGATTATGGGCGGTGATTATACTTTTATTAGAAAGTTGGGGGAAAAAAATGGAAAGCTAACCATGTTCATGCCTGATGTTGAAACAAATATTTTATCTTCTTCCTGTAGACTTGCGTTGATTGGAAAATTTATTTATGGGCATCCTCCTCTTGAAGTAATATGGAAGGAGTTTGAAATTACGAAGCTTAAGGGTTGGTGGAAGATTGGATTGGTGGATGGCAGGCATATCTTGATTCAGCTTTCCAATGATGAAGATTATACTCGTTTGTTCTTTAGGCGTATGATAAGGATAGAAAATTGGTTTACGAAACTTTTTAAATGGTCGATTGATTTTGATCCTAAGACCGAGCCACCTATTATTCCAGTTTGGTCACGATTTCCTGGGCTTAAGTTCCATCTCTTCAATCATGATATTTTATTCTCCATTGTTGTTGCCTATGACAAGCCTCTTAAAATGGATAATTCTACTTTTACACTTACATGTCCATCGAAAGCCCGTGTTTTGATTGAAAGAGATATTACTCAAACTTTTTGCGATGAAATTTGGATAGGTTCTGCTCATCAGAGCTATTGGCAAAGTGTTGAAATCGAGTGACAATCCCCGTATTGTTCACATTGTCGTAGGTTTGGGCATGTTGCATCTCAATCTTTCTGTTTGCATCCCCATCTCAAATCTGATAATAGGAGAGTAGAACACACTGATATTTGCAATGGTGATGATGGGAATGCAAATGTTAATGAGCAGCCTCAAATCCTAGATAACGAGCAGGTCAATAGTGCTGATTTGCAAAATATGGTAGTAAACAATCCTTTGAAATAAGATGAGAAACATGTTAATATCCTAACATCAAATTATGAAATAAGATGAGTTATACAAATATTAAACTATTAAAGTAAACTAAGATATTAAAATAAAATACTAAAAGATCAAAACAAAATAATTAAAATAAGTTCAACATTAAATTTTCGCTCACTCATAATACCCACCACTTAAACAAAAACATAACAAGTCATCAACATTTGAATTTTAAATTTTAAAAATCCCTATTACTCTCATTACCCAATTAATTTTCATTAAAATCATCCGCAAAATAAATTGTTTATTTTGTGCCTTATTATCTTTAATCCCAATTAATTTCTATTTTTTTACAAATAATCAACAATAAAAGTATTAATTAAATTTTAATGATAAATAGAATTTTAATTACATAATTTTTTATTGATACAATTTCCTTTCATTTCTTGTTCTTTAGTGTGTGAGGTGTGAATGTTAATAGTTGAAATATATTAAAGTTTCTTTTAATTTTATTTAAGAAAATATGGACAGCCCCAAAACATTGAGCCATTTTTTGAGGTGAGACGTGAGGGCACAACTCAACCTGGGTGAGGCGTACACGTCACCATAGAACAATGAGACATAAGCCTCCTCATTATTTTTTTGTAAAGAATGCTAAGGGAAGCCTCGTGTTACGCAATTTTAAACAAGAGTTGAAGGGTAACACTAAACCACTTTTTAAAATTGAACATGAGAATTGAACTCATTTATCAAGAGGTGTTGATACTGACAATGAAAGGTGTAATAAACTGTTGTGCGAGCATTGCACAAAAATATGGCATACAAAAGAGAAATGTTGAAAGCTTCACCATAAAACCACAAATTGGAAACAAATATCCAAACATGAATTTTGTGCTTATCAAGCCATTGATGAAGAGACTCAAGGGACTTCTACCAACTCAAATGCAGTCCCTTCTACCAAGGAGCAAATAAATTACCTGAACAATTTATTTTAATCCTCAAAATTGTCCTTGACTATATCTTATTCTTTAGTACAAAATGATAATTCTCTAGCCACAGTATTGTTAGGTGTTATTACTAATTATGTTCATTCTTGGATAATTGATCTAGATCAATCGATCATATGACTAGTTGATCTAAATTATTCTCATCCTATAGACTTTATGCAGGTAATAAAAATATCAAAAATGCAGACGGTTCACTCTCGATAAATGTCGAGATAGAAACTGTACTTACTTCTTTATTAACTCTTCACGATGTGCTTCATGCTCTCAATTTGTCTTATAACATGTTGCTCATGAGTAAGATTATCTTCGACCAAAAATGCCAAGCTAATTTCTATATTCTTATTGTGACTTTCAGGAATTGACAATTGGGAGAATGAATGATAGTGGTAAAAAATTGGACTGTTATTTAGATAACAAACCGGACTCGAGTAGATAATGTCGAAATACATTTTAAAATTTTATTTTTGTTTCCAAAGATAATAATACTATATTATGAAAATATAAGTTAGGTATTTAAAAAACTTATTTCCAAATTTATTCGAAAAAAAAAATTCAATTTGAAATTTGTTAGTTCGTCAAACATAATCGTGACTTTTTCCCCCAACCTTACAAATCAATTACATCATTTACTCTGATTCATAATGATATCTAGAGCTCTTGTAGAACTCAAATATTTCAATAAAAAAAGAATTGTGATATTCACTGATGATAAGATAAGATTAAGGTTTGTTTTGGGCAACTGCAATAGTTTGAAGCAGCAATGAAGCTGCTGCAAAAGAAATAGTAGTTCAAAAAAATATGGTTGCTATTACAAACATTTTTAATTTTCAACATATTAACTGTAACTTTCTGGCAGTCACCACACTTAGCCAGATCAGGTTACAAAATATTGCTTCTAACCGTAACTTTCTGAAAGAAACGGTAAATGCAATTTTGTCAAACGCCATAAAGTGTAGTGTGGCACCGCACCGCTACTCCAATATAGCTTAACTTGAGTTTATTTAACGGAGGAAAATTTTGAAGTGTAAAAAATTTTCAAAAATTATAACACCATAGTACAAACAAAATTTCAAAAAAATATTCAAATATTATACAGTGATAATGTCTGAGAATATTATAAAAATATTTTGGGTTAATTTTTTTGAAAAAATAAATAGTTCATCAAATGTCTTGTGTCAACATTCGGTAATAAAATTGTTTGGATGAAAGAAAAAACAAATACTCGTTGAAAGTAGCTCAGACATAATTTTTTACCAATTAGGTACAAAAATATCTTTGAGGTGAAGTTTTCTTGCTACACATTCCTCATAAATAGAACGTCTAATAAATTTTAAACTTTGAAATACTTTTTGATATTTTTTATAAGACTTATTCAACAAATTGACTCTTTTCTTATTTACATTAATGATAATTAGATATACCGGAATTTTTACATTTATAGCCATAATCGAGAGAAATTTGACCTTGAATCAAAATACATATTTGTCGGTTATGCTCCCAATCAAAAGAGGTATAAATATTTTGATTTCATTCCTAAAAAGATGTTATTATGGATACCAACTTTTCTAAATTACACCACTTTTCACGCCTCATCTTTAAGGAGGGACAATAAAAATTCAGCTACTATTTTTTAGAATCTTTTTCCAAGCCAAGGATTCACAAAATAATACCTCCCCAAACCTGATTGTTCAACTTGAAAATCCAAGCTATATTATATCGGAAGAAAATGGGTCGAGTATTTTAAATATTGAAGATGATTCTGGCCTTCCTACAATGCTATCTCATGATGGTCATGATCCTATAACAACTAACAAAGAAGAAACAAGAAAAAGAACCGCAACATTAGTACCATTTATCATTGTCTACTCGCGTCATTGGACAACCCAAAAGAGAGGATTTATGAATCATTTACAGTAATCAGAATCTGTGAACCCTCTACGTAATTGTTGACCTCAATTTTCGTGAGGTCTAGTATTTCTCGTAGGAGTTAGGATCTAGCCTTAGGGGTCTTCCTGCGACTATCTTAGAACCTTAGAAGTGGTGCCCGCCTTGTTTTAGTTCGACCTATTTCCGTCCTCTTTTGGAGTTTCGCGTGTGCGGTATCGACTTCTAACACTTAGAAGGATGAAACCGACATGAGGAAGCCCAAAATGGATTCCTATAGGACCTTCCCGAGCCTTAGGGTGACCTTCTGCACAATTCGCACTCCTGCGCGCACCAGCTTCGCAATTCGGAGAGTCGACGTGTCCGATCTCCGCAATTCACATTGCCTGCACCATTATTTGCCGAGGGCTCGAGTTAACCACTTGTGGCGATCGATCGCGGGTCGAATTTTTGTGAAATTTGAATTTCG
>NW_018228588.1:30225-44190 GCF_001263595.1 Phalaenopsis equestris
AACAATGTTCCAGATTTGAGTTTTTCCCTTCACACCTTCTTCGTCCGATTTCGTTGAAAAGTCCTATCCTTTTGACCTCTTTGAAGACATTATCCCCTGATTTTTATCGAGAGTTTTCTTAGGTGACTTCGGTCATTTAAGATGTAATTAACTATAGGGGCTTGCCCTTATAGGGAGTTTTTCCGAACCCAGCTTAAAATAAACCCTATTTAATTATTTGTATTAAATAGGGGAACTTGTCGGCAAATAAAACGGTTTCGCAGACCCAAACGGATGTCATATCTTTCTTAGTTTATTTGATCGAGCCTCACCCTCAAGTCTTGTGTTTATCCCTTGGGGTAGATACAGGATTTGAGGTTGAGTGCTCTTTCATTTAAACTATGGAAAATATGAGGTCAGTTTGATTTCATATTTTTCTAAAATTATATATATATACGTAAATTAAAAAGTCCTTCCGAAGCGGGCGACGGGATTTCGATTCCGGCGACCGACGGCTTCTTACGGGCGACCCCCAAACATTCAAACTCTCTTTTCCCCCTTTTAAGCGCCGACAGTAATGTTCTCACTAAAGCTTTACCCTATGTTCAGTCCACTTCAAATTTATGTTCTGAGTCTTCTAGTCCTGAACCTGAGCTTAGTTACAATCATAAGTCTAATGATTCTAGTCTTCTGGTTGTTGTTTGTAAAGGAGTAAGTCTTACACTCAACATTCATTATCACATTATGTGTCATTTGAAAATCTCTCACCCATTTTATGTGTTTTTACATTAGAATTTACCTTATTTGAAAATTTCTAATATTATGCGGGATGCTATAAAAATTCTTAAGTGGAAGAGGTTGTTCTCGAGGAGAAGAATGCTCCTAAAAAAAAGGCATGTGGGAGTTTGCTGATCTACCTAGAATGAAGAAAAATGAGTATTTACAATCAAGTATAAGTTTGATGGCTCTCTAGAACGATACAAGGCATGACTAGCTATCAAGGGATTCACTCAAACATATGGTAATTATTACATAGAGATATTTGCCCCACTCACAAAACTAAACTCTATAAGAGTTCTTCTGTCACCTACAATTAATTTTGATGGCCCCCTACAACATTTGCATGTAAAAAATACATTCCTCAATGGAGATTTGTAGGAAGAAAAGTTTAAAGAACACCTCTAAAATTTTGTGAAAACTTAGGGAAAAAAGTTAGTGACTTGAAGAAGTCTTTATATGGATTGAAGCAATCATCAAGAGCATTGTTTAAAAAATTTACTCCGTTTTTTAAAAGTTAGAGGTATACTAAAGAGCAAGTAGATCGTATAGTTTTTTTTAGCATTCAAATAACTGTAAGATAGCCATATTAATTGTGTATGTATACAACTTTAATAACCGTTTGAAGACTTTCCTTATACTGTGATAATAAAGCCATCATAAGCATCATGTAAAATCTAGTACAATATGATCGCACAAAAAAATTGGATACTGCCAGGCACTTCATAAAAGAAAATATTATTTGTGGAGTTGTTTGCACAAATTTTATTCCTAATGCATAACAAAATGTAGATAGATATTTTCACCCAAAAAAACTTTTCAGGTCTAACTTCGAGCACTTTGGAAACAAGTTGGACATGATAAATATCTATGCTCCAACTGAAGGAGGGAGATTTTTAGAAAAGAAATTAGAAGTTCCTATTTTTAAAACTTCTATGTTTAGAATTTTTATTTTTAGTAATTTTCTAGTTTTAGATTTTTTTTTCAGATTTCTAGCATGGGATTTTTGCTAATTTTGAG
Organism: Phalaenopsis equestris; assembly: GCF_001263595.1. Classification (NCBI taxonomy): domain Eukaryota; kingdom Viridiplantae; phylum Streptophyta; class Magnoliopsida; order Asparagales; family Orchidaceae; genus Phalaenopsis; species Phalaenopsis equestris. The sequence goes on from NW_018228588.1 coordinate 32,002, forward strand.
GCTTTCTTAATTTGGTGGCCTTCCTCTTATTAATTATCTTCTTTTATGAAATTCAAGAAAAATCATTATTTTTTCTTCTCACAAAACCTTGATAGCCATTGGAACATTCATGTGTTTAATGAATCATGTTAAGGCATTCTAAATAAAAAAAATGAAACTTTTTCTTTTATTATATACATATATTTAGTAGGTTTTATGAACACTTCAATCACTAGCAAGAAATTCTTGAAACTTTAAAAAAAGAGATTATTTTGAAGTGTATAGTTTAAAGGCTATGTAATTTCTTCTCAAGCAGTGAAGGTTGACTAATCAAAAGCAAGAGCAATTGCATGTGGCCAACACAAAGATCTATCAAGGAGGAAGGTTTCATGCCATATCTTATCATCACTTGTTAAAAATTTTAACACTTCCATTCCTTCGTTGTTAATTGTTTGAAAGGTAACAATGTTGGTCAACCAAGGAGGTGGATGATAATTTTAAGTGAATTAAAAGAAATAAACCAAAGCACACATACTTTGTTAAATTTCGATGATATTTCAAAGTAAAATGTGAAACATCCAAAGTTGCTTCTGTTGTCATTCTCAATCAAAATATAACATCTATCGGCTTCTCTAGTCAAAAACTAAATGATTAAAAAAACAATATTTTACACACAATTTGAAAATGCATACTATTATTCAAGCTTGATGATTTTTGCAGAAAAACTATTTAAATCACAAAAAATATATTGACTTTCCAAACAAGAAGCTCTCTTGATTTTTAATGTTAAAACAAATTGAATTCTACACACGTCAAATGAATCTCAAATTTTCCAATGTATAACTATGTTATGCACCATGATTTAGAAGATTTTAAAAAAAAAAAAGCTAACACACTAAATAAACTTTTCATTTAGAAAATAGAAAATGGCATGTACTCTTACGCTAACCGCTTGAAGATATTATGATGCAACATTAAACTATGATATCAAATCAAATGAAACAGTAATTTCATGCCAACACAAATAAAACTTCACAAATCATAATCACCTAATCTAGATAACTAATTTGTTTCTATAAAGGCAAATTAAAAATGCTGAAAAAAACCTTGCATATGATAACTTAATAGTTTTCTAATAAAAGTATCACGTAGAAATTAGAATCATAAGAAAAACATATATCAGCTAAAAAAACACCACCATAGAAATTCATATTGTATCAATTTTTACAAGAATTAACAATGCATGAACACTAAATCAATATTTAAATAGATAATAAAAAAAGGATATCACCAAATTAAATTTTCCGACTATACACTGAGAAAAACTCCCACGAAAAATCATCAGACTTCCATTGGATTAAGGGAAGAACTAGAAAGAATAGCACAATCAAACAAAAAGTTCATTCATAATACTTGTTTAAGTTATTACATGGCTCAAGCACATTTACTATATTCAAAATCCCCTCAAGCTTGCCAACAACAACAACAACAATAACAAAGCCTTAATCCCACTACGTGGGGTCCCCTCAAGCTTGCCGAAAATACAAAATAACAATCGACATCAGAAATTCATGAGAATCACAATCAAAAAAACCTTTGGATGTCTAGAGTCGCAGAATATTTGGTTAAACAATAGATGAATCAGAAGATAACCTACAAGAAAGACGTACAGGACCCCTACATCCCAACTCTGCCACTCTACTCTCACAACTCCATCCCAAAAAGCAACATAAAACTATACCAAAATAAAATTACATTGGAATAAAGAAGTCGACAAACAATATGCCACAAGCCACAACCAAATCTAACTGCCATAAAACACCAAGGAAAACTGTCCCAAACCAGCCACAAGCTTCCAAAAATCACGAATATATAGACTTTCAAATGCAGCCACAAGCCTCAGAGTCTACATCACTTAGGAAATACTAAAAGCCTAGAAACTTTTAATAAGGGCTAACGAGGTGTACCCAATGGAAGTTTGCAGGATGCCTTTAATAAGCTAAACCCTCATCCCTCATGTCCTGTGATATGGTAGGTCTCCATAAACAACCCATAACCTTATAAAATATAGCTGACATAAAAAAATTATGATGGCCAAATTTTCAACGCATTTTGTTAGGCACGCCTCATCTTGTAGACTACCCAAACCTTGGCGTCCATCTTCAAGCAAGACAATAAAACATTCACCAAAAATCCCAAATAAACAATTTAAAAAAACTACTATCCCAAGTCCCAACACCACTACCCAGCACCTTCTGCAATTTTAGAAATAACACAACATTTCATCCACAAAGATAAAACAACAAACCATCTGTTGCTATTCCACTATACAAATAAATTACTAATGCAATTGGCTATCAACAGGTAACGTAGAAAATAGATGCCAAATTCTGCAGGATAAGCAAAATTTTATGTCACGTCAATTTCTAAGTAAAATGGACAGTTGAGCTTTCACAATGGCAGGTTTCTTCCAACTCCAAAGCATATGCAAAAGTAAGGCTAGTAACATATGAAATGCATCAGCTGTCATCATTAAAAAAGAAATGCCAGAAGAAAAAAGAAGGAAGACTTAGCACATGATGCAAAAAATAGTAACTTAAATTGGTATGCTTACTTTGACTGTGCATAAAACTAAAAATTCTTTACTGGTACATGAATAAACACAACAAACTTGACCAAAAACAACTATAAAATAACATTACACATTATTTTTACTCCTTTTTCAATACATTCAATAGAAACAATGTATATTAAAATTGCTGCACTGGAAAAATGTGAACTATATCCCGAAACAGAGGTAATAATCACTCAGTTCATTATTTCCAATTTATAAAAAAAGTAAATGCAAGTCCAATGAAGGTACAAGAATATTATAATTAATTTGAATAAAATTATAAATGCTAACCTCTTGAACTTCATTTTCAGGTGCAATAACTGAAAGAACATTAAATTTTGCTGATTGCTGAAACTCCTTTAGATTAGTCAAGAAATATTTATCTGAATCCAAGTTCTGTGGACTGGAAGGATTGCAAACTAGGTGCAATGAGTCATTCATTTTTCTCTGCAAATAGATTGGCTTTGGTTCAGCAAGATTATCTATATTAATAATATTCCAAAACTCATCTTGGCAATCTTCAACCTCTCTTGAAGCTCTTTTATTTTCCTCTCCATATGATCTAAGGAGTCGTGGCCTGTTATCATGATATTTGAGCTTTCTTAGCAGAGAATGTCTCCTTTCAATGACTGACTTATGTAAATCATTCCGCTCTACGTTAAGCACATCTTTAACCATATGAGAATCCCCAATTGAGTTTATGTAGCCAACATCAACTTGCCATGTGCTTTCAGGTTTCGGTGGCACAAAAATAGCTGATGAATTTGGATGATCTTCAAAACCTGGGAGAAGTTCATCACACTGATCTTTCCGGCCATCATTACTGCTAATACCAGAAGGATAAGACCATGAACCACATATATGTTCTTTATTAATCCTTTTATCTGACTTTCTATTTAAACTAAGCTTACCAAGATTTATTGGAGTTTCTTTATCAGATGTACTTGAGCCTTCACCAACTAGCATCTGGCCAGATGGCCTGGTTGTTTTCCATTGCTCTTGATGGCCCTTCATGGACTCCCTACTTAGAGATGGTTCAATCACATAAGTTGATGAAGAGTTATTTTTGTCAATCTTTGCAGACACCGCTTCAGAATAGCTTCTTAAAGACTGTTTTACTTGCATCGAAATATTGGTAGCAATGTCATTAGCAGCAATCATGTTGCATCCTTTAGTTTTGATATCAAACAATTGGTGGCACTCTCCTCTTTGAACAAGGAACTGTCGATGAAATTTTGTGTCTCTCCTACAATTGAGTCTATAACTTTGAAGGTATTTTGGACATGACTCGGTCCTTTCTGTGCTCCGCACCTTTTGATTACCCGGCTTCAGGATGACAATAGAAGTTGGAATTGGATGTGTTGAAGTCTCAGGTTTCCCTATGTACGGTGATCTTGGGAACTTGGACAAAAGAGAATCCATTTGATTATAGGTAGAATGGTTGTGGAGGCTAGTACAAGATTTTGTACAACAATGTGTGGTATCTTTCATTTTATCTTTATGTTCCTTGGTTTCTTCCACTGAGCTATAAAATGTATCACTCATATCAGCTGAAGATTCTAAAATGTTAAAGCGATTTGCATTGGAGGAGGATTTTGAATGCATTAAGTCTTTGAGATGCTTAGCAAAAAAAATAACCTTATTTGCATCCATCATGTCAAGTGCATCTCTGAATTCTCTGGATTTTTTATGTGCTTCATTTGTGTATAGACGTCTTGCTTCAACTAATTGCTGTTCTATGAAAGCAATGTCAGGCTTTGAATTCCGCTTTTCCTTCTGAACCACCTGGTCAACATGAATCTTAGCTTTTGAGGAATCAAAATGGTCATGTACAATCTTAAAATTGTGGTTCCATCTTCTTCTCACATGAAAAGAATGATTCCCAAAACATTCATACTTCTTCCCAAGTCCTGCAGATGATTTATTGAGCACAAAATGTCCAGTTTCATTTTTTATTTTAGAAACTACCTGGGGTGGAGGGAGCTCATCGAAACCCATCAGTTTTGCAATAACACTTCGAGAGGAGTGCCTATTTTCTACAATTCTTGATACCAATTGATCTGTTATTTTATTCATTGGTGTCCCATCAACTTTCTTGCACAATCTTCCATGTAACTCATGGGAAAACTGAAAATAATCAGGAAGCAATAAGTAGACTGCTGACAACCATTTACATAAATGCATAGTGCATCATTCCCCTTCAAAGCAACTATGATAGAAAGAAACATGAGAGCAAAAAACAGGACAGATATCATATAACAATAGATAGATTTAATGAAAGACATTAAGCATTGCAATTCAGAAGAATCCTGCCCGAATGTCTTATTTTCTTAGAAAAGAAACAAATAGAAGTGATATATATGACATCAGGACTTTCAATGCAGATCTAATTTATGCACATCATTGTCCCATGATGACCAGACTATGCACTTACTAATTCTTCTTCGGTAGTAGAACCATCGCTTGAAGTTGAACACAAATCTCCCTTTGAAGATTTTGCCTGTTGCCTGGAATGATAATATTCTGAAACAGAGCAAAATTAGTCTCAGCTATGAGATTAAAACTAACCATAAGTGCAACAAGAATCATCATCATCATTATTAATTTATCTCAAATATTTGGGTGGATTTTACAATCCTCATCCTCCATTCATTCATGTTAATTGTTCATGGGGTGCTCAGTTTAACAAATCATTTTGGAAAACTTGTGATTTTTGGTCTAGCCACTTTACTTCCTAAACTTTCAGCATTAATTTTATTGATCATTTAAGAAAGCAACTTTGCAGCTAGCAAAAAGCACTCCCCAAGGCAGATACAGCAAAGTTGCCTTATGTTAGTGGGGAGAAATACGTCCAATAGGCTGGGATGTCGCACAGAATATGCATGGGCATTTCTTTGGTACCAAATTAGCGATAAATAGACCGAACATCATAATATTAATGGGATTTTTACATATCAACCACCCAAAACACTCAATAAAACATTTTAACCACCAAGACTTTAAATAAAATGTTTCAACCATTTTTTTTCATTACAACCATCCTCCACTAGTGAATGCTTTAGAGTTAAAGTCTTGGATGGTTAAAATGTTTTATTTAAAGTTTGAGTGGCTTCAATATTATATTGAATGTTTTGAGTGGTTGGTATGTAAGAAACCCAATCAATTTAAAATCATCAAATAATAGATTTAGCCTACTATAAATAGCATTCCCATTATTTGAGTCCCTTAAATAACAAGATTATTTGCCTCAATTTTAGCTCTAACTAATTTATTCAAGTGTACTTGTCAGCAAGAAAAAAAATAAGTTGTATTCAATCTTTCTTTCTTTTCTTTTTTTTTTTTCCTTTTTTTTTTAGGCATGAAAATTAAAGCAAACAAGTTGAGAATGTATTAGAAATAGTAGTAAAAAAAGAATTTGTTCTTGAAATTGAATTTACAATATCTCAACCTGCAATTCCATGTGATTTAAATGGGAGAAGACATTGAGGATAAGAATTTGAAGATTAGATGTTTGGATGTATAAATAACTGTCATGTTTTAAATGCGGTCTAATTTGATTTCTATTTAAAGTGGAATTAAAGATTCATAAAATAAAATATTATCGTTTTTTATCTAATGTTTTATTTTAGAAATATGTAGGCATCAAACTTGAAGAAAAACAATGAATTAATGTATTAAAAAATGAGAACAATGATGGAGACGAGGTGGAGTTAGTTCTTGGAATTGAATTTGTAGCAACTCAATCTGCACCAACATGTGATTTCAACGGAATAAGACTCGCATGATAAGGAGTTTTAGGAATGGAGACTTTAGAAATATATAATTAGTTGTATTATTTCACTTTGATGTCTAGTTTAGTTTGATTTTATCTGCGTGCGCCAACTGAACTTTGGGGTTCAAAAATATGGACTTTATAATTTACTCTATTTTTTTCATAAACTGGATATATTCATCTTTTGTCAATGAAATATAAATAATAATCTTTTGTCAATGAAATATAGATAATAATCTTTTTTCAATGAAATATAAATAATAAATAAAATTCAGCAGGCTTACATCCTGCCTAGCCTATAGATCCATCTTCTCAAACATTGATTTTAGTTATGTAATATTTGTGAAGAATAAATGTATTATTAAAATAAGTAATGAATATGAGAATTATAATTGTAGTTGAATAAATTATTACGAAAAATTTGATGCTTAGCTAGTCATTGAGGTCAAATTAAATTTCAAACTAATCAATAGCTAAAAAACTAATTTATTAATTTAGTATGTAAATAATATAATGTTGTATATATAAATTGTTTGTTATGAAAAATTTTAGAATGGAACTGAATAATTACAATAAAAATAAAGGGGTTTTTTCAATGGATTCTGAACCTACCCAAAAAGGTTGGTAAGGCCACTTGAATATGTGAGAATAAGAGGGAGACTGAGAAGTGATAGAGAAAACAGAAGATGGGAGCGAGAAAGAGATAGAACGAATTAAACACAACGGATTTTCCAAGAGTGAAAGGGTGTCGAGCAAGATGTGAATTCTAATTTCGTGTGTAAAATTGATTAGATGAGTTATAAATTCAATTATTTTCTAACTTATCTTTAGCTTCAGTTAAAGTTAACCTAAAGCCTACACTTCTCAATTTAATCCTTGAAAATAATTTAATTCAAAGTTCAGATTAGGTTTTCAAAATAAAACAAAAAAAATCCTATACAAACTCATTAACTCTATGTCAAGAAAATCTTCTTTCGACTTCATGTGATCATAAATTCATGAGAAAAAAAAAACTTAGGTGAAGTTTTAAAAGTATGTTTAAGAATTAAAGTGCCATATATGATATATTTAAAAAATAAAACTGATCTAATTAAATGATAGTTTTTATAAAACAGTTGTATACACATTTATAATTATATTTATTTTTTCTATAAATGATTGTATGCATGCTAATTTTCAAAGATTCTTTTGAAAGCTTACTGAATAGGGTTAACAAAATTGTCATTAAATGTTATACCTATAATGAATTTATAATTAAAAAAATTTAATAAAAAAAAATACATACATACATAAGGTAGACTTTTAACCTTATAATTATCATTTCATGTTTTGAAGAAAATTTTTCAAGATTATTAATTATAATGCATGGAGAATATAACATACTTAAAAATATAATTTATATTAATATTTAAATAAGGATTAAGCAATATTGTAATAGTTTGCATTAATCCGTATATGCAAGTTAGTATGTTCTAGTTCAAGAAGTGGTCATTTTTTAATAAAATAGATAAATGATATTGAATCTTTATGGTATAAATTTTTGAGGAATGTTCAGTCATGTCTACGTATTAAGAAATCAATTGGTTTTACCATACAAGAATCTAATTCTTGGATATTATAACTGATTTAAAGTGATTAATTAAGGATGTGCTCATATAGAAGTTAAGGAGCCAATTTAGAATTCAAAAGGTTAAAGTGAATGATTACATTTCCTAATTAAATTAATATTCATTTCTTCTAACCAATTGCATTTAATGGATATAGTTAAGGGTGTGTTTGGGGTGGTGGTGCATGATTGCACCACAGTTTATTCTATTTCAAAAGGTTGCAGCTAAAAGCTGTATTTTCCCATCAGACCTAATTACTTTTGGTGGCTGCTAGAAAGTTATGGTCAGATTTTTCAAACAAAAAATAAATTGTAATTGTCACTGCAGCTTTTTGGACAGTAGCTTATTCTTCTCTGCAGTTGCCCCAAATATATCCCAAAATTATTGTTCAATTATATGTATGCATGATATGAGTAATGGTTATTACAAAGTTTTAAAAACCGGACCACATCGGCTGATTCAACTGGTTTGACATTGAATTGGGCATATGGTTGATCCAGGTAACCTCAAAAACCACTTTCGCATTAAACGGGTGAAAAGTGAACTGTTGGTTGAACTGGTTCCAATTACACAGAACATGTCAATCCAAATTATTTATTTAATATTCTTTAATTCTCAATTAAACTATTCATTTTTAAAATAAAAAATTTGATTTTATAAATTATATTGAGTCAGACATATATTAATTAAGTTAACATCATAAATATATTAATTGATATTAGTTCAATCAAACTATTTCATTACATGCTCATCACTAGGTAACTTAAGAGCTCAAGTAGTGAAACCATTTATTTATATATAAACAGCTTCTTCATGATCTGGGCCTGAAAAATTTTTAAGTGTTAAAATATGAGTTAGGCTATAAAAATATAGAATTTGGTTAGGCTTTTCAAATATTTAATGAGCTGCAAATTGTAGGATATTATAATTAAATTTTAACTTCTAATTATTTTATATTGTAAACTATTTATTCCTATTAATTATTATAAATCATACTATTAGAATAACTTATATTCTTATAATAAGTATATATGTTTAATTTATTCTTTTAATTTTTTAAATATAGTTAATATATATACATATTGATGTATTTATTTATAATACATGTAAAATTATATATTAATGAGCTTTATATCAAATTTTAAATTTATAATTGTTGAAGATGTTAATTGTGTTCAAATTTAATTTATTTTGTCATATATTTATCAAATATTTATATTATTGTATCATTTAAATCATTTTATTACATCATACCGTAGGTTCAACCTTGGTTCAACCTTTGAAACTTGAACATTTTATTCTTCCGGTTATTAAAATATAGCTACAAATAGCGACAATTATTCATTTCTCATATAAATGAACATTCATATTGTTTGGAATGAAGAATATTTTCATATTATAACTCACTTATTTCATAGTGCATTTCATTGTTCCTTTAAAATATACATTATATGTAGAGAGAAATAAAAAGAAAACGGTATATATGCATGTTCGTATATACAAGTTGAATGATATAATCTGCTCCTTATAGTGTTAATTGGGAATGATAATATACTCAAGTATTTATGGCTTTACCTTTCACCATAATCGATGGTAAAAATATGGCATACATTTGGAAACACTTATTCCACCTCAAATAATAAAGTCATATTATATGCCTCGTTGCACCAATAGGGAATATACAAGCTAAAGGTAGCTTAAGTTTTTAATCATTGCTATTGACATGGACGTATTAAGTATAGATTGAACTATAAATTATGCTATAAAAACTCTATAATATGAAAAGCTCAATACATGTTTAAACTCTTATTATTAAGATGAATGTTATGATTCTATAACAATACATAAGTCTAACTGCTAAGCAATATTTATATTCATAATTGCTATTTTAATGGAAAACAATTTCAATGATTAATTCCCAAGACAAAAGCAAGTTCAATGATTTTATTACAGCTTAATTTTCATGGCTAACATGCACATTATTTATCTTTATTTTGAGGTACTATAGTTTGGAACAAGGATATATCCACCGCGTTATATATTTATAACTCATACTTTTAGTTTATAAATATTGTTCAAGTAAATCCACTTTGGAGTAAATGGATAAAAAAAGGAGTTTTATATACAATAAGCACAAAGCAATTAATGTTAGATACTAGTATATTTTTATTTTATGTATAAAAAAGTTAAGGTACTTTCCTCTCATACATCCTTTCTATGCCCATTGATTTGTTTCGAGATTTATATGATTCTATTATTCAGGTATGAAATTTTTTTGCTTAATGGCTCTTTTGTGACATTTAAACTTTATGAGAAAGGAAGCATAAAAAAGAAAAAACTGATATTAAGTAGTTATGGCATATAAATTGAATGATAAGCTTCAACCTCCTGTCCAACTGGTGGTTCCCTTCATTCTCCAATATTATGGTTTGTTGAATTACCCTTTCTTGTTTTACCGCATAGCTCAAATACAATCCAAAGTGCAAAATTTAAAATAAGAAAACAAATATATTACCGCAATGCCCTTAAGATACGAAGGATGAATTTGTAATAAGGTTAGTTATGCTTTGAATGAAAGTGTGACGTAGAATTATTTAGAATAATGAGTTGTATGTAAATTAAATAAGGGGTTATGATTCGTAGATGACAAACCACTAAATAAACAAATAACTTGCTTGATATAAAATTAATAAATATGTAAATTAATGTCATGATTGAAAAAATTCAAAAAATAATGAAAAAATAAAACGATTCAAAATTAGATTGAAATAATTCAAAAAATAATGAAAATTCAGAACCATGCAAAATCCATAGAAAATTGTAATTTAATCAAAACAAATAGATTATTAATTACATCAAATTTGAAAGAAAAAAAAAATCAAGAATGCTCTCAACGTAATAACAAAGAAATTGAATCGAGTATGGGAGTTACCACAATAAGAAATCTAGCCTTACATTTATACAAGGGAAAACTTGCCAAAGAATTAAACAGTCACAGATATCCAACACTAAAAAAAATCAAAAATTCGACTTGCACATATTGACTTAGGAAAATGAAAAAAAAAAATTTTACTCAACAATATAGTTGAGCAATGGCATACTATGTAGTATATATGATTGCCCAAAAATCAACCCTTTTTTTGGATGCCCTAAAGTCTGCGGGGTAGAATTGATACTGCCAAGGTGAGAACCGAATCCTAGTTAATTGCAAAATATAAATATCAATTTCAGCAACGATTTTAAATCTCTTCAAGCCTTATCCAAAGTTCAAAGGCCATAAGTGGATGCAATGGTATCGAAATTAATTTCTGTACATCAACTGTTAGTACTTCTTGATAATGCAAAAAGCAAAAATAACCAAAAAAACAAGTAATGCTGAAATGTCGGGGAAGAAATTGGGTGGCATTAATTTGCATGTTATAGAAGCAAACTATAGGTAACAACAATCTTAAATGAAACACATCTGTAGCCTCAAAAGACAATAACAAAAGTCTTGCATTACTAAAACGGAAAAGAGCTACAAATTTGAAATCCAAATCATCATATAAAATTTGTGGGAACAAAAGGAGTAGACAAGCAAGTGAAATAGATGAAATAGAGAAGGCGTTGGGGGTAGCCTTAAGCCATTAACTCTCATAAGAGCTTTCTAACTTAGTTATGCTTCTCTAAATAAACTTCTAAATGTTTTATCTGGAACATGTTTTCTCCTTTGCAGTCACTCAAATCTCCACCTTACTAAGGTTTTTCTTACTATCCTTAACCCAAACAAACTCAGACAACATTATAAAACAAATTAGTGTGCGGCATATCTATATCTCTCTCTATATCTCTCTCTATATATGCATATATATATACATGTTGATTTAAAAAGGGTTACAATAAACAAAAATAGTTGGATACTTTTTGATTAAATACAGGAATCATAAGTCCTCCCCAAATTCAAAAACAATCTAGACTAACAACAAAAGTTTGCCAAAAAAACATAGACCCCCGCTAGCATGGAATGCAAAAAACTGAAGATAGATTAGGGGAAAGGGAAATCATAGCAGAAAGTAAGCAATCACTTTAGATCTTGGTTAGCAATTCTGAAATATGGGATCTTTATCCTGTCACCTTGCAGCAGAAACTGAAGGGTATGGGGAGGGGAGACAGCAACAGATTGCTCTTTTAAATTATACCCTTGTCTGGCAAGCCAATTGGCTGGCTGGGCGCCCTCT
>NW_018228588.1:44397-44926 GCF_001263595.1 Phalaenopsis equestris
CATCAACAGCCTCAATGGGGATGTGGAAGTATAATAAACATTGCCCAAGGTGATTTCTGTAGACACCCCCAACACCTGCACCTGCCTTTTTGAAGCTTCCATCAGAATCTACCTTTATAGTTTGGCGACCAGGAGGTTTCCAGAAAAACCTATGAACATATTTCTTGTCTGTTTGTCCCAACGAGTAAGAATTGGAGATGTTGGGAAATCTTCTGTACCTAATCATCTTGTGAATATATGAAATGCTATTTCTGACTAACCTCTCAGTTTTTGGTCTGCCTTCTTCAAACTTAACCTTGTTTCTTTCCATCCAAGTAAACCATGCAACAATAAGAGGTATTGGAGCATGGTTTCATTTATTCCAAGTCTGCCAGCAAGTGGTGATATTATCCCAGGTAAAGAGGTTTTTGTCAATGTTCAATTGGGCTAGCAGTTGATGCCATACAACCTGTACAAAATTGCATTCAAAGAAAAGATGCGATAATGATTCCTCCCCCTGACTACAGAACCTGCATATAGCAGGTCCTCT
>NW_018228588.1:45072-65182 GCF_001263595.1 Phalaenopsis equestris
TATATATATATATATATATATATGTGTGTGTGTGTGTGTTTGTGTGTGTGTGTGTATCTATATATATGTGTGTGTATATATATATTTAGGGTTTAGGGTCTAATATATATATACACACACATATATATATAGACACACGCACACACACATACACATAAATACATAAGTTAATGGCTTATATGTAAAGCCGCTTGCAAAACAAAGTTAACACTATTCTAATTGGGAATATTTGTTTGCAAATGGTGTTCTATTGTGAGAGATGATGCACGTTCAAGTGGGGGTTTCCAACAGAAATTTCCCAGATAATCCAAACCCTTTTCTTGATTGAGAGCTAGTGGCAACAGACTTAGCCAAATGAAGATTGAACATAATACTATAAAAGAACTTGCCCGTAAACATGCATTAATATGACCATCTCCAGCATCTTCCACCCAAATATATTATTTATCTCATATTTACATAACAATAACATTGCTTAATTGTGCCATCTAGTTGCCTTGAAGTTGGATCAATATAGAAATTGTACAGTGGCACAAGTTCCTCAAATAGTCCCCAGATCCACCATCAAATATCTTAATAACAAAACCAAAAGAATAATTATTAAACTTTTCTCAGAAGGTTCTACAAACCAATCATGAATAATTCTTATGTAGAACCTTGGAGACAAGAACAACAACAAAACCTTTATCCCATTAAGTGGGGTCGGCTACATGAATCATTTTTCTCCATTGCATCCAAGTTAGTGTCATATTTTCATTTAATTCTAATAAATCAAGATTATTTTTTATACAATATGCCCAAGTCATCTTAGGTCTACCTTTGTCTCTTTCACTTGCTTTGTCAATCTATCTCTCTCACTCTTTCTTCTATTCTTTCCTGCTGTCTCTCTTATCTCTAGTAATAGTCTTCTCTCTTTTTATCTTACTTTCTTCACTCTCCCTTCCTACTTCTCTCACTCCCTCTCTCTGTGTCACCCTCCCTCACTCCATGCCTTTTCACCTCTCTCTGAAGCTTATTTTCTATCACCACACTCTAGTTCTTCACACTATCCTTTTCTGTCTCCCTCTGTTTCTATCTCTCTCTCTCCTCGTTTCTATGTCTCTTTTTCTTGCTCTCACTCTCTTGAGCTCTTCTCTCATTATCTACTCTTCTAATCGGATCATCAGATGGTCGACGTTTAATGTGACCAAACCATCTAAGAAAACTCTCTCTAATTTTGTCCGTCATTAGAGCTACACCAACCCTATCACGGATATATTCATTTCTCATTTTGTCTTTAAGTGTAAAGCCACTCATCCACCTAATCATTCTCATCTCGGTAACACTTAACTTAGTTTTATGCTTCTCTTTCAAAGGCCAACATTTAGTGTCATATAGCATTGCAGGTCTCACCACCATCTTATAAAATTTCCTTTCAATCTAAGCAGAACTTTTCTATTACATAATATCCTGAAGCATTCCTCCACTTCAACCAACCAACTTGAATTCTACTAATAACATACCCAACAATATCACCATCACTTTGAACAATAGACCCGAAATATCTAGAGCGTTCACACCTTTTAATAATTTGATCACCTTCCATTTATTCAGATTTAGTTCTACTCAAACGAAGGCCTTTAGACTCCAAGGTAGATTATAAGTCAAGTTTTTTCTGAGCTTTATCTCTCGTCTTATCCACGAGAAGGATATCATCAGCAAAAAGCTTACACCATGGCACATTATCCTATAAGTGTTCAGTAAGACCATCCATAACTAAAGCAAAAGGATATGGGCTTAAAGCCGATCCCTGATGTAAACCAACCGAAATAGGAAAAATATTTGGTCAATCCTCCTCCTGTTCGAACACAAGTAACAGTTCTTGTATTCATATCTTTAATGACTTGAATATAATCTTCTCAAGAACTCTCCAAAGGATATCTCTTGGAACCTTATCGTAAGTTTTTTCTAAATCAATAATAATCATATGTAGATCCTCCTTATTATCTATGAACATCTCCAATTAAGCCTCTCAATAAATGTATATCTTCCATAGTAGACCTGCCCGGCATAAATCCAAATTGATTGTGAGAAATCTTTGTAATACATCTTAACCTGTGTTTAATTACTCTCTCCCATAATTTTAAAGTATGACACATCAACTTAATTCCTCTATAATTGGCAGACTCTTGTGTATCCATTTTATTCTTAAAAATGGGGACCAAAATACTCTTTCCCACTCCTCATGCATCTTTTTAGTTTTTAAAATAATATTAAAGAGTTTAGTAAGACAAGAACCTTCCAGAAATGAAAAAAAATTTCACTTTCTTAATTCATTACGCATTTGAAATGCTAATTAATCAACAAGAAAATTAATTACGCCAACAAAAGATTAAATGGAGGTATAAAACAATAGCATGTTTATATTGGAAATTCAACTCACACAACATAGGATAATATAAATAGAAATGAATGGTATGAGAGATGGTTGAGACAGATAACATGCTTTATCTATTTAATTTTATCTTTCATGCATGCCTCAGCCTTTACCCTCTAGACTAAAGCCCATTTTCAGTAGGAATTTGTTTTGCCTCTTGTTTAAAATTATGGAATATGAGGTGCATCTTGAGGCCCACCTCAACACTTTTTACAAAAAAAACATAATGAGGTTGACGCCCCATTACCCTAGGGTGAGTGTACAACTCACCCAAGCTTAGGCAGACACTTGCCTCAAAAAACTCTTCAATTTTTTTATGTTATCCGTAATTTTTTTAACAAAGCCAAAAGTAACATCAATATACCTCACAAATTAACCCTCACGCCTGACACACTAAATAACAAAAAATAAAAGGAAAGATATTCATAAAAATGAATGTAGTTGGAAGTTATCACTATCAATTTCAATAAATATTTTTATGGATGATTATTCATTAAAAAATAGAAGATTTTTGGGATTGAAGACAATGAGGAGTGACAAAATATACTTATGGTTAGTGATAAGACGCAAAAGAAATAATTTATTATGTTGATTATTCTAATAAAAATCAATTGGGTGATCAGAGTAAAAGAGACTTTAAACTTAAAAATATGAATATTGATTACTTATTATATTCTTATTAAACCTAAGGCATAGGCTTCAAAATGTCTTGAGCCTTAAGCCTTGCTTTACGAATGACAATTTACTCGGTACCTACTTGCGCAAATTTAAGCATTAGGTCACTATTGCCAAATCAAATTCTTAAGACAAAAGGCATTCTCTCACAAGCAACTAGGCATTTATGGTTATCGACAAAAAATTAAATAGAAATGAAAATCTGATTATATGAATAAAATCATCAGATAAATAATACAAAACATGCTTATATATAATAAATTGGCAGATAATATATTCAAGGATTATAATAATGATTGGGAACATGAAAAGTGATGTTCATTTGTTACATAAATCATAGCCAATCCAGAATTAATCATGCATTGTTTGCCACAAAGTCAAACAAGAAGCACAAGGAGTTAACTAACATAATGAGAATTCTGTGAGTATAAGAATAAAAATACATGCTGGCAAGCGCATGATAAAGCAAGAATCAATAAACATACTATTCAAGATTAAAAAAAAAATTTAAGGTACAAAGTATCGATTTCCTCTAGATAAATCAAAGAAACTAGCTAGTTTGGATACATAATGAAGATGGTTCCTTGAGTTATGCTTCAAATTTAAAATACATTTCTAACTACCATTGAAAACAGCAGTAATCTTACCGAGCATGAATAATTTTTTACAGGGCTGAGCAAACGGAGTAGATTGCAGCTCAGAAAATATGGACGAAACCATTTGTTAAACAGAATAAAAGAAATTAACTACTCCGTTAACCAAGTTGGATGTGTCTTTGAGTGGAATAAGTACGATATAAAGACTATGTCATGTTAAGAAAGCTTCAACTGGCACTATGATTTCATTAAAACCCAGGTATATCACAATACATCTCAGAATTTATCATGCAAGAAAGGTGGAGATAAGGCTTTTACAATTTTGGATTGTCCAGATCAACATCACTTTTCAGGGAAAAAAAGCGTAGAGTGGAGTGAGTGCGAGAAAGAGGTTTTAGGTTGGCTCCATCAAACAAACCTACAAGAACTACATATTAATTCGAGAATATTCCAGTAAAAAATCCACAAACTTATGTAATTATCAGCAAACACATCATCCAACCATCCCCATGCATCAGTTAAGAAGATGTAGAAATGAATCAAATTTTAACTCACCCGCGAACTCCTAAACTTTCAGCACCAATACGGAACCTAATTTGATCCTCCTCCAAAACAAATAAAGCACTAAATGCCCCACTCGTATTTCTATAACCCTAGAGCTTGATGTCCTACAGGCCAATGCATATTATTGGAATCAAGCAAAGAATAGCGAGAACATTAATTAAAACCTTAGGAAATAACAGGACCAGTAGAAACCGGAGAAGACGAAAACTGACCCTCCGTCGAAAAAACCTGAGTCGTGGAAGACGCCAGCCTCCCAACCCTAGAACCGGCGTAATAAGATCCCCTCGCTCCGTTCTTCGCCCGCCCGCTCCGCGAAAACCGGCGGTCCATCTCTCTATGAGAATTAAATCCGATAGACCGGCGGCGATGGATGGTATTTTAAGTTGATATCAGTCCCCACCAAACAGAAACCCGGCGAAAGCACGGGTGGTCAACAGATGCGAGTTAGGGGTTACGCGCTGATAGTGAGCGGAATGCAGAAGCAAACGCCGCGGTGGCGAGGTGAATGATGGAGTGTTCAAACTTTCAAAACGCCCCCACCAGAAATTTTGGCTCGCACGCTGAACGCTTGAGAAACATGCGCGGGACTCGGGAATCGCACGTGAGACGTCACTTTTGACTTAGAACAGCTCGAGCTGTTAAGAAGTTTGTGTTCGGCATCTTTGCTAAGTTAATGAATCGAATATGAACAACATGAACTAATATTTATTTATTCTTGTGCAACTATTTTTTACTCCAAATACTAATATATATATACATACATACATACATATATATATATATATATACATACATACATACATATATATAGATATATATACATACATACATACATATATATATATATATATACATACATACATACATAGATATATATATATATATATATATATATATACATACATACATACATAGATATATATATATATATATATATATATATACATACATACATACATAGATATATATATATATATATATATATATATACATACATACATACATAGATATATATATATATATATATATATATATACATACTCGTTGTTCGTGAACGCTCGTGTTCGGCTCGCTAAGGAAATGAGCCAAACATGAACACTCTTTTTGAGCTCGAAATATAAACGAGTCGAACACGAGCTGAGCCCCTAGACGCCACCACAATTTTGCCCGTGTGATTTCTTATTTGACTTCAAAAGCAATTCCTAGACGCCACCACAATTTCGCCCGTGTGATTTCTTATTTGACTTCAAAAGCAATTACATGAGTAACAGCTAATAATAAGATTAGCATGGGTTGGGATACCGCAACCACTCATTATTATTTGAAAACAACAAATTAAGGGCCCGTTTGGGGCAACTTATAAGTACGGGGGTGTTTTTGAAAACGTCGTGGTACCATTTGGATTACGCGTTTTACGCGCTTATTCCAAAACGCAGTTTCATTTTTACACTAAACGCAAGCTGCGGGTTGAACCACACGGTCGACCCGCAGGCCTCGTTTAAGGATTAGCAATTTATCTTGAAAATGTTCGGCTCATTTACACCCCGTAGACACCACCACAATTTCGCCCGTGTGATTTCTTATTTGACTTCAAAAGCATTTACACGAGTAACAGCTAATAATAAGATTAGCATAGGGTTGGGATACCGCAACCACTCATTATTATTTAAAAACAACAAATTAAGGGCCCGTTTGGGGCAACTTATAAGTACGGGGATATTTTTGAAAACTTCGCGGTACCGTTTGGATTGCACGTTTTACGCGCTTATCCGAAAACGCAGTTCCATTTTTACACTAAACGCAGGCTGCGGGTTGAACCACACGGTCGACCCATGAGCCGCGTTTAAGGATTAACAGTTTATCCTGAAACGCACAAGCTGCCCCAAACACACCATAAGTCATTTATTAATTAATTTATTAGTAAATGTTGCCCAATTCTATTAGTTAATGGTTCATTAAAAAAATTTGAATTGCCTGACCCAATAGACATGGAAAAACCCAAAAATAAAATAAAATAAAGGGCATTTACGACATTGCACACAATTCTTATGTATTTATATATCTCACCTAAACTTTTAAATTTACACATACCATTTAAATTTTTAATATGATATTAAAAATGTCATTATTATCACTTTTTAATAATGAAATGCACATTTTCAAATATAAGATTAAAGCACAAATATATTTTGCATGCAGATATTAAAGTCTAGATGTCAAATATGTAAATATCCCTAAAATAAAATTTATAGGAATGTTTTGCATGCATACCACTCAATTCTTATGTATTTACATATATAGCATCTAAGCATCAACTTTTAGATAGATTTCACCTTAAATATGCATGAAAATATGTAGTTCACTCTTTAAAAGTTAAAATATTGATATTTTTTATGTGAAATAAAAATTTTAGATTTCATAAATGTAAAACAGTATATTTAAATGTTAGATATGTAAATACATAAGAGGGTGTTGTGTATGTGAGAAATTTTAAAAATGATTTTTTTAATTTAATTGTAACTTCTGTAGAGCTACTACATGCTAGAATTTATAACATGAGTTGCTGACAAACACAAAGATAAATAAATTTTAGCTCATATGAGACATGAGATCTTTTTACGTGCAAAAACAAGAAAAGAAAAAATCTCGGGCTTAGCCTAAGTACAATAGTTCCACAAAGTAGGTTGAAAATTGTAAATGCATCATTTGTCATGAAAATAGATGGGATTGCAAGATTATGAATGTTGGTGTTAGTTAGAGATGAATGGTATGCATTAATCTTTGTTGGTTCCTAGCAAGTAACAAATAGCAAAAATTAGTGTTGTTATTTAACAATGATGTTGTTGGTAGGCATCAAACTTTTTTTTTTGGTCAGTGATGAACATAGAATGATGACATGTAAGTCTTTAGAACTTTCTAACTCCTATAAATCTCCTCTCTTGCCCTTCTCAAATGTGTAGAAGTGGTCGGTTATATATTTTGGTGGGAGAATTCATGTCAAGAACGTCATAATCTTAGACATTTTGTTTAACAGTCGAAATAAATCTTTCTTGTTTGTTTAGTATTTTCTTAATATTATAATGCTTTAATGATCATATGATTCTGCAATCTTGATTAGGTTTTTTTCATCAAAATCCTCATTTTGAAGCACACAAAATTTAACGGGGGTCTCTCAAGCTTCATGAAGTTTATAATTATAGTTTGGTGAAATCATTTAATTTCTCTTATCAAGACAATCATTGAGATTAAATTTGGTTGTGAATGAAGTTTTGATGATCTCAATGTCAAGTGATAAATTTTCCAATTTCAATCTTTTTCTGGTGGTGAAACTAGCTTTATTTTTTATTATACATCAAAAATATAGCTACACAAATCTAGAGAAGATCCAACGGCTTGCGCGAAGAATAAAGCAGAAGTGTGAATATTCATCATTGCACCAGTCGGCCGAATCTTAGGCCGAACGAACGAAAGTCTGACCGAACCAAAGAACAAAGCACGTCGAAGACGACGACTAGTCAACCACCATCTAGCATTAGGGAGATCAAAAATCACCCAGAGGGAATTCCTTTTACACATGCTCATCGATCAAATGAAGGCTACTTGTTAGATTATGGTAATGTTTCTTCTGCTTGATGGAACAATCCTTTCCAAGCACAGTAAACCTTTACAATAAATTCCGTTCGAAGAATGCAACTGTAAGTCATTCGGCAGCTCGTAATGGTGTTGAATACAGTTACAAACATGAAATGACGCCAACAAAGATTACAGGGTCAAGGCATGTTTAAGTTAGTAACAAATATGTAAAGGTGTAATGATTCATAAATGACTGTAAAGTTGACATTAAAAGAGCGGCAATCATATAATTTACTATACCCTTCCTTTAACTTAAAAACAGGAGGGTTATTTTCATGAAAAAAGTCTATTGGATAAATTCCAAGAAATCTAATATCACTTAAGCCCCCTTTTTCCACTCTCTTTACTCTTATCCTACCAACATTTTATTCCTTGGGTGTGATCCACAAGTCATTTTAAGATTCAACATCCTAAAAGGTGTAGTGAACATGCAATTGATGTGTGGTCGGCTAGCACTAATAGTAAATATGCAGTTCAATACCAATAAAAAAAAATTCAGTATAAATAATTTTATCTTGTAAAATCTCTAAGCTGTTAAACTCGTAATAATAACGCAAATATACGTATCGCTCAAGTAATAAAGAACTCTAATGGAGTCCTAAGTATCGATCCCATATAGAGTTGGAAATTCTTATGGTTATAACATCAAACACGATATTCAAACTATAAAACTTAAGTGAGCAAAACAAATTTAAAGTAAATTTAATGTGCGATAAACGAAATGTAGTTAAGAAAACTAAGTTAACTAAACTAATTACTAAACTTTAAAAGTAAACTTATAAAGACTTAACAAAGTTTTGAAATGAAGAGTTCAAATTTAAGAAAGCATTATTCCCCTTAACAATGAGTTTATCGAATATGATGAAATTAAAATCATTTAAAATACATATATAAAATTGTGTTGTGTCAAATAGGAGTAATCATATTCTTTACCCTCGGAGAGTGCATAAAGAACATTGACTAATCCAGAGTTTGGTTCCTAAATCTGTGGTTAAGTTGAGAGGATACTGGATGTCACTCCAGAGCTCTCAATTCTTCTTCACCTAAGGGCTAACAATCTCGCTTTAGTTTCTAAGCAACTGGACCAAATTAGGGATTTTAAAGGGATTTTAATCAGGGATTTTAATCTGTCACCTTAAAATCCTCAATTTTGCGCCCATAAAAGTATATTTCCCTATTTATTTGCGCACAACCACATTGATTACATTTTCTCTCTTTACAATCACACTCAATTCTCTCTTAGAAGTGTAATGAAGAAGAAATCTCTCACCTTCCCTCTCCTCTTACAACCCGAGAAGAAAATCCTCCTTTCTCTCTCAAGCCAAAACCTTTCTCTCGATCTCACGCCCCCCCCCTTTATTCTCAATACCTCTCTTCTTTTTAATTAGGGCCCAAAAGGAATTCAAAATTCCCTTCAATTTTTCCCCCAAAAGTCACATCTTTTTGTACTAAGAGATAAGTCCCTTCATCTAAGAGACATATCTGTTCATTAAAGAGCCTTACAAAGTGTCTAAATGCAATGAACCACTCCATGAGATGTTTGAAATGTTTGCAACCTTCAAAATCCGCTCAAATATAGTCACAAACCAACTTGCTGCATCTTAATTTGTCTCTAGTGCTTCTGGCTCCAATCTAGTGCTTCTGGCTCCAATCTAGTGCCTCTGGCACCAACCTAATGAAGTCTGTGTTGTTCTCTGGATTATGGCGCTTCTGGAGCCAATCTGGCCCTTTTGGAGCCAATCTGGCCCTTCTAGCACCACTTCTCTGTAAAATGGCGTCAGCTCTATGGAAAATGGCACTTCAGGTGCCAATCTGGCGCCAGGATCATGAAAATCTTCATTTTGGCTCCAAATTTCCACCATTTTGCTACTCTTTGCTCCAAATGCTTAAAATTGATATACCTGCAACAAAAAACATGAAAATACCCTTCTTGAAAGTGCAATATCATCAAAATAAGCATAAGATGTATACATAAAATAGTACATTATTTTGGTTTCTCAAAATCCTCTAAACTTAAATGTTACTTGTCCTCAAGTGACCCTTTTACTACATAAAAATAGGATTTACAGAGATTAACTTATAAACTTCTACAATTTGTTTTAATAAATATAATAGTATATATTAAGAAAAACTTTTAATAATTTAGGTTAAAACTAAAATATAAGAACATCTAGTAATCAAGCCGGAGAGTTCGGAATCTCCATTTATTTCAAGAAGAATTGTAATTTTTCATATCGAAGATACTTAGAATATCCATATGAAAAAGAATTTCATGAAAACTTTATTAGTAAGGATGCTAATACTCAGATACAAGTTTAGAAAATGCAATAAAACCTTTTTCCTCAAGTTGATTCAAGATAAGCCAATTTTTTATTAGGCATCTACTCAAGCTCCTCCCATATATTTTTTATTTTATTTTTCTTTTTCTTTTATTTTACTTTTTTTTTCTTTTCTTTAGGATCTTTTTCAATCTTTTCTTTTCTTTTCTTTTTCATGTGAGGATTACTATATCTGGATAGCCTTTAATAATTTTGAACTTCACTATCCTCTTCTTAAAGTCAAAACTTCTTATCTTCCTTCACTTTTAAATTCATACTAGTTTTGAAGATTTTTTCATAAAATCTCATTCTTTTCTTCTTACATGAATCTCTAAGATTCTTAATACTAAAAAAATATAATTTCCTTTAGTTTAAATAGAAAAGCATAGTCTTATTCTTTCATACTAAAAATCTTAACTCTAGAATTCAGATTCATTATTAAACATTTTTGCTTAAATTTACCATAATATTTACAAACAAAAATATAGTCATTTTAAAGTTAAAATATAATATCCATGGTCATGTTGAATTAATTTTTAAAAGTATAGTTAATTGAGGACAAATAAAATTTATCTCACTTCTTTTAAAGAAAATTTTCTTTCCACCAAACCTAAGTTTTTAAATAATAAATAAAGTATGTAGTACAAAAAAACTTGCAGGTGAAAGTAAACAGTAAATGCATAAAAATAAAACTAATTAGTAGAGGATTCTGAATATGAAACTTGGCTCTTGGTATTTTGCAGGTGCTAACTTAAAAAGTACAGGCTTTAAAGCATTAAATTAGACATAATATGTCAAAAGATTTGCTAAGTAAAGATAAAAAGACATAAACATTAAACAAAAGCAACTAAAAATGCTGAAAAATAAAAGTCTACAGTTTATTATTACATATACCAGTTCAATAAATCCACAAATTGAACACATAAATGTTCTACTCGTACCATCTATAATAAAATAAAACAAATAACAACACATTAAAACAAATAAAACCTAAATAAATTTTTACTCTTCATCATCCTACTCTTCCTCTTCTTCTTCTTCTTCTTCTTCTTCTTCTTCTTCTTCTTCTTCATGCACATAAGGCATGAAGCTGGGGAATGTAGGAAACTATACTGTATGATCAACCCTCAAGAATCTAATCATCACCCTTCATACGCAAGATTGTGCTGGACACTTTTCTGCTTATATTCATCATTGTAGACATTTCTGGCTTAGATACTACCTATTTTGTTCTACATTGCTATAAGATCTGATTGTTGAATCATTAACTGATCCATAATATTTTCAAGTGAAACAGAACCAAAAGTAGATTGTTGTCGGTCACCAAATTGGAAATTGACAGCGCTAGAATGGATATCCCAATGTCTGGTTTAAAAAATGTTTAATTTAATTTTTATATATATAATTTGGAAAAAGTAGCATTTTAAATTTTGAAAATATAAGATCCGATTGATCTCATATCCTCAGTAGTTTAAATAAATAAGTCTAATACCACAAGTAATACATCTATCCCAAAGGGTAGACACACTACTTACTGGTAAGACTCTATTAAATAAACTAAAGAATTTATGACATCTATTTAAGTCTGTGAAAAACCATTTTTTATGTTAACCGACAAGTTCCCCTATTAAAATGAAAAATTATATAGGATTTATATTAAGCTGGGTTCTTAAAGTTTCCCATAAAGGCAAACCCTTATAGTTAATTACATCTTAGATAACCGAAGTCACCTAACAAAACTCTTGATAAAAATCAGGAGATATTGTCTTTAATGAGTTTCAAAGGAGTAGACTTTTTAAAGGATCAGACAAAGAGGTGTGTGTTGACCTCACTTTTGGTTGAGGTCTAGTTTCCTCTTTAGTAGCCTAGGATCTAACCATATGACTTTTCTGTTGACTATTCCTAAAAGACTAGAAAAGGAACCCTCACCATTGTAAACTCTAAACTCTTCTTTTCTCAACTTGAAGTTCCACATATTGGTCCTAACCTCTAGCACTTAGTAGGTGGGGTCAATGTGGGGGAGCTCAGGGTGAGTCCCCATAGGATTGCTTAGCCTTAGGATTGACCCTCTGGGTGTTGGTCTTGAGCTCGTGCATACACTGTCACTCACTTGCACATCATATCCCACTCACAACCCTGAACCCAAACTTGTTGACTTTGATCTCTTGATCTTTTGGGAGACTCATGTAAATGGTCCCTTAGACTCACTAGCCCTAGGCTTGATACCTCAATTTCACCAAAATACCTAACTTAGCCTTTTACCCCCCAAATCTACCAAATTTACCAAAAACACCCCAAAAGCCTAATTTTGACCAAAATTCCCAATTTCACCCAAAATACCTAAATTTATTAAAAAATCATCTCAAACCATTTGAAACCACCCAAATTGCCCAAAACCTCCCAAAA
This sequence comes from Phalaenopsis equestris, assembly GCF_001263595.1. Classification (NCBI taxonomy): domain Eukaryota; kingdom Viridiplantae; phylum Streptophyta; class Magnoliopsida; order Asparagales; family Orchidaceae; genus Phalaenopsis; species Phalaenopsis equestris. Next base: position 57,681 of record NW_018228588.1, read on the forward strand.
TTACCAAAATACCCTTGGTGGCCCAAACTTTCTCAAAACCTTCAAAATCAATTAAAACGTCCACAAAATCAAAACATCCCCAAAACCAATTTAGACCCTTCAATTGAACCAAATTTGGACAATTTGACCAAAATTTGGCCAATTTGACCAACCTTTGACAAAAAAACCCCAAATTGCCCTTAAAGGCCTAATTTCCTCAAATTCACCCCAAATGTCCACCAATTTGGTTCCAGTTTTCCTCAATTTCAATTCTAAACTCAAATTCATCTTGACCAAACTCAATTAAAACCAAATCCAAGTCCAATTGACTCATATTGTGAACCCAAATTCATCCCAAACCAAAATCACTAATTTTGACCATATGGCCTAATCTCACCCAATTGAACCTTATAACCCACTCACTTGCTCCTATTTGAATCTCAAACCCTTTATAATTTTCTTACACACAAAATAGAACCTTCAATTGGCTTGGGTCAAGTCCCAATTTTACTCAAAACCAACTTGGACCAAAACCCCAAATTTTGCCCCAATTTAGTCATGTGCCCAAATTCCCCCAAATTGAATGCCCAAACCCCAAAATTGGCACCCAATTGATGTTGAGAACTTGTTATAACATCCCCTTAAACCACTTTGAACCATCCATTGGGACTTAGCCCAAATTTAGCCTAACTTAGACCCAAGTCTAACCCAACATCCCCAAATTGATCAAATGCTCAAAATCCTTCAATTGACCCATCAAATCAATTCAAAATCTTTTCTAAACTCTTTATTACAATCATCTACACCAAGTTGCTCAATCAATTAAGTCCAATGTCATGGCTAGCCTAACCCAAACTGAACTTCAAGCCAATTTGACCCAAATTGAACCCATGCACCAAAATTGACTTAGCCATGCAAAATTGATCAAATTAAAGCTTCTACAACCATCAAGTACACCCTAGTGACCAGGATAGACTCACCTAGCCCACCCTAGAGGAGCTATGGACCAATGGTCCCATAATTTAAGGGATTTCATCCCATTTTTTGCCTAATCTTGAAATATCTTTTCCATCATGCCATACCATTAAGGGTTAACCATCACTAGCCACACCTTAACCTCCCTGAGCGAAGAAATGACTGAAACCTGGCCAGTCACCACCTCAATCGTCAGAAACAGCTAGCCCAAGGGAACCCCCATTGGCCAAAACCTAAATTTAAACTCACTTGAGCTGGCTAAGTCTGATTGGCCACTAGGGCTCTTCATCCCTCCGCCTAAGCACTGTTTTGCACCCATCAATTGCCCTTAGTGGCCATCCCAAGCTCCTCTATTTAAACATCCCTCTTCACTGTTAAAGGAGAGTGCATCCAAATCCTTGGGGAAACTCTACCAAAATCTCACCAGAGACTCTCCAAGAACCCTTCAGCTTAAGCCCACCATTTTTCCCCTCTAGTTCCCCCTGTGAGAACCCAATTTTGAGCTCAAAATTTCAGTTCAAACAAGGACAAATTTCTCTATACCTCCATCACTAGAGCAAGAGAAGTTGATTCCTCACAAAATCCCCATCATAAACAGCCTCTAACATAACTTTAGACCAACACCTGAAATTGAGCTTGATCGAAATCATAGCTAGACAATTCACCACTGTCTGAGAACTCATCTGGAGGTTCGTAAGGTCTATTCAAATCTACTACAACCATCTGATTGTGGTCTCCCCTCTCAGACAAAGGTATTGAGCACCAACCCTAAACCGATATTATTTTGATTCTTCGTGTCTAATGGCTTGATGTCATGCTTGATTAACCGTATGAATAGACACATCTTGAGTAGATGAAGGTTCAAAAACAAAACCAAATGTGATTTGGTTGAGTCTAGACGAAGATCTTAAGGTTTTAGTGTGAACGGTTCTCGGGTTGGGTCACTTGGGGACGATGATAGAGAGTTGTCTGATCGTGCATTTATTCAATGGATAGAGGAGATCAAGCCGGACGAACTCTTGGTATGTGAACCACAGGATGCGTGGCAGCTAATGTGTATGGCAACGTCAAATGGCGGAGCACCGAGTGTAAAGCTCGGAGCGGACAAGGTTGACGTGGCGGCTGAGCTGGATAAGTTGAAAATAAGTGATTTTTTATTTATTTTAATTCCATAAATTTGAAAAATCATAACTTTGTGTAGAAAAATCATAAAAATAAATTAAAAATATCCTCTTTCTCAGTAAACAGATGAGAATAATGTTGACTAAAAATAAAAATTATTTGTTGACTCTCTAATTTTTAATGAATTAAATACTTTTTGGAGTAGTTTAATTCATTATGATCAAGCATTGCTTACCATTGCTTGAAATTTTTAGGGTTCATTCCATATGACAGGGGCTATGTTCTCTGATTTTTCCAAGGTCAAAGGGCATTTTTGGTCTTCAAACCCAATTTTTCAAGTTAGGATAGCTATTTTGGCTTATTTTAACTATTTAAATTGAAATACCACTTGGAAATTTATGGGAGTAATTTTAGTAGGTTTATTATTGTTAGAGAAGCTTAAGAAAAATGTCATGATTGTATGAATAATTTTGTAAATTTCTATATTTGATTAAGTGCATATATTTTGTATGAATTTATGTAAATTAAATATTAAAAAAAATCAAGATAATAAATTCCACATTGTGTGTAAAAATCATGTTAATCCACTGTAAAAATTTGAAAATTATTTGATTAAGTTTAAGCACTAATGTTGATTTTCTAAGAAAACATTGTATTTTTGCACAAAAATAATTATATTAAATCAAATACACTTAAGGAAATTATGAAAAGTAATTTTATGAGTTCCTTGTGATTAGGAGCACTTAGGAAAAATAAAAGTAATTTTTGAGAAAATATTTTATTTTTGAGCTTTATTTTGAATTAAAAATAATTAAAAAATTTCAAAAATACAAAAAATATTTAAAAATGTTCCTAATGGTTTTTTTATCATTTGGGACTTATAAAATATTTTTCCTAATTTTCTCAAGTTAAAAATAAATTTCCAAAGGCTTAAAAATGTATTTTAGTTATTTTCTCATTAAAATAATTATAATAAATAAATTAAAAATCATAAAAAAATATAAATTTTATTTCTCTGAGTTCTCTGGACTCAGAGAGGTTTAATAAAAATGTAAAATAATTTTTAATAATTAAAACATATTTTTCATTTAATTAAATCACTAAAAATCATTAATAATTATAAAATAATAATTAAAATTTAATTTAAAAAAATCATGGAATTTGTTTAAGTATTTCTTTGACTTAAGGAAACCTCTAATAAATTTTTTTTTCATAAAACAAAAACTTTATTTTAATTGATTAAATAAATTAATTTTAAAAATGCTTTTTTTAAGTTAAAATAATTATCTAAATTAAAAAATTAAAAAAATCCACATTTTCTCCTCTGATGTTTTAATTACCTTATGGGTAGACTACTCTAAAATCTCTTAAGTCACTTGAATTATGCTTCATAAGTTATGAGGTGAAGAGCTCCAAGGGTAAAGTTGTCATTTTAGGCTTTTTGTTCCTTAATCAACATTTAGGCTTAACCAAAGAGAAAAATGGGCAATTTTGATCCTAATTTAACATGTTTGGATGATTAAAACACAATGGTTAAGAGGTAGAAACCAACTTGCAACCTTTTCCATGATAAGAATAAGATTATAAATTTTTTTAAATTATCATATTTGGAAGTTAATCAAAATTAAGTGGTTCCCAGGTGATAGGCTTAAATTGGAGAGAGGATGTTCCACTTATGATTAAGTCCACAATTAATGATAACTTGACTTCTTTTAATCAGAATCCATATCACCTAAATTAAAATTCCAATTCTAACATTTGGTAATCTTTCTCCCATTAGATTTATTAAAGGGTTTGGTAGTGATCTAGGCTTGATATTTAATTCACATGATGGGATTTAGAGGATTATGACTAATGATTAACACTACAAGCCCAACTTTAGTGGTGGGTACAAAAATCTTTAATAAGTGGAGCTCGCCTTAGGGGCATTCACCCACATAACTTTTAAGTGAAATATCACTTACCAATTGAGTCTCCTGTCCTCGAATAATTAAAATGCCAAAGTTCACCGAGTAATGGGGTAAATTTAATTTGTCCTGGGATGATTAATGGAACAATACGATAAGCTCAAAATCAACTTGGATATTTCAAGAGATCTTTCAAAGCAGTCTGGGGTCATCCTCTGAATACTTTGAAATCTCTTGAAAATTCTGAAGGACAAATTGGACTTGCTATATTTTGTTCAAGAATCATCCATTAAGATCTTTGGGGAATTAATAAGTCATAACTTGGGGTTTGTTAGTTACACCTTCAACTATTCCCGTTTTAACTTTTCTGTAATAATATAACTACTTGGTTGAGTACTTTCCTTTACGTAATAACTAAAATAACTTTTCAAAAATTAATCAACATTTTCAAAATCTAAAATAAATTGTTTCAAAGGTAACCATAAATCCTTTGAAATTTCACTAAATTTAAAACATCTTTTTTAATTTATGGGATCCCATGGTTGCTAACGAGATCTCCTCTATTTAAACGAGTTTCACAACTAGTTTAAGCTAAGTAAATTCAAAAGAAAATAGTGATACCGGAATGAGGGAACCGTGGGATCCTAACCGATATCGCTCTAATCAACTTAAACCCCCACATAATATTTAAATAACCTTAGAAAACACTTAATTTGACATCATGACTTAACAAATTAGAAAACTTGACCTCTGAACCTGATACTTCTCTCAATCTCTATAATTTGACACTTCTAAAACTTAAACTCGCTACGACGAGGAGCTTGGAGCTAGCATTATGGGCGGCATGACCATCATCAACAGCAAAACATGTCTATACTAGCTAAATCATTCCTTAGAATTAAACAACAAGTCATAGGTCTTCAAGGTTGTCTGTCTAGTATGACATTAATCCTCAACTTTTCTTTAGGCCTTCTTCAAGGTTGTCTGTTTAGTATGACATTAATCCTCAACTTTTCTTTAGGCCTTTGTATGACTCTGCTATACAATATAAGCCCTAACCTATTTTTATTTTAGAACCTATTTTAGGATTTTGAGGTTGTCGTTCGTTACGACCTAAATCCTCACATCTTCCAGGCCATTGTGTGATCGTTTCATACGAATGTAATCCTTAATTAATAAAATTGGCAGAATGAAACATTCAAATATTTCTCCTCTAAATTGAAGCCAAACCATAAGGTAGACTGGGAAGTCACCAAGGTTCTCCTTAGGATCTGTGACATCCCCTAGTTCTTCTTTCTTTGGATTCCAAAAATAAAATATTCTAAATTTGAGCCATTCTCATTTCACACCTCTTTTGCCTGATCTCGTTGAAAAGTTCTATCTTTTGAACTTCTTAAAGATAATACCCCCTGATTCTTATCGATAGTTTTTTTAGGTGACTTCAGTTATCTAAAATGTAATTAACTATAGGGACTTGCCTTTATAGGAAGCTTTTCCGAATCTAGCTTAATATGAACCTTATTTAATTTTTCATTTTAAATAGGGGAACTTGTTGGCTTATAATAAAATGGGTTCATAGACCAAACGGATGTCATACATTTTTTAATTTATTTGGTTGAGCCTCACCGTCAAGCCAAGTGTCAATATTTTGAGATGGATACATAGCTTAAGGTGTGGCGTCCTTTCATTTAAACTATAAAAGATATGAGATCAGTTTGATTTCATATTTTTCTAAAATTAAATATATATGTAAATTAAAATGTCCCTTTAAAATGTCCCTCCAAAGCGGACGACGTGATCCACATGACCTCTCTTAAAAATTGTAATGACAGTGTGAAATGGGAATGGCTCAAACTTGGAACATTTATTTTTGAATCCAAAGGAAGAGGAACTAGGGGATGTTACAGATCCTGAGGAAAGAATCCAAAGGAAGAGGAACTAGGGGATGTTACAGATCCTGAGGAAAAACCTCGGTGACTTCCCAATATATCATATGGTTTGGCTACATTTTCGGAGAGAAAATATTTAAATGTTTCATCTTACTAATTTTATTAATTAGGGTTTACATTTATGCGAAACGATCACACAAATAACCTGGAAGATATGAGGATTTAGGTCATGACAAACGACAACCTTGGAATCCTAAAACAAGTTAGGGCTTGAATTGTATAGTAGGGTCATACAAAAGCCTGAAGAAAAAGTTGAGGATTTATGTCGCACTAGGCAGACAACCTCGAAATCCTATGGCTTGTCATTTAATTCTAAGGAAAGATGTGTTATTATAGTTCCTCATGCTGTTGCAAGTCCTCATGATGTTGTAGATTATTGTTGCAGAAGGCTACACACGAAGTCCTTGGCGAAGTAGCAGTCCTAAAGTCTAAGTTTTAAAGGTTTAAATGATAAGTTGAAAGTTCAATCAGGGGGGATTAAAGTTGATTAGAGCGGCACCAGTTAGGATTTCATGGCTCCCTCGTTCCGGTATCACTATATTCTTTTGAATTTACTTAGCTTAAACGAGTTGTGAAACTCATTTAAATCGGGGAGATCTCGTTAGCAACCGTGGGTTACCTCCTCCAAGGGACTCCCGTAAATTCAAAATGACGTTTAATTTGGAATGACATTTTAAAGGATTTATGATTAACTTTGAAACAAATGTTTTAAATTTTTTAAAACGTTGATTAATTTTTTGAAAAGTTGTTTTGATTTTGCAAGTGAAGTAAAGTGTACAACCAAGAAGTTATGATATTTTGTAGTGAAAATAAATTCTAGAAAGTAAAATGACAGAAATTAAATAACACTGTAAAAACGTACCAATCATCTTCTCAGCATTCCCGTTGAAAGATTAGCTTTTTGCAATAAGTATGTAATTTTGCAGAATTTAAATAAATTTCAATGTAGATGAAGGTGTATCTAAAACTCCAAACTATGACTTATTGAGTCCCAAAAGTTCTTAATGAGTGATTCTAGAACAAAATATAGCAAGTTCAATTTGTCCTTCAAAATATCTAAGAGATTTCAAAGTGTTTGGGGAATGACTCTGAACTGCTTTAAAGATCTCTTCAAAGATTTGAACTTATGAACTTATCATATTGTTCTATTAATTATCTCATGTCAAATTAAAATTGCCCTATTACTCGGTGAACCTTGACATTTTAATCATCTCGAGGACAAGGTACTCAATTAATCAGTTGATATTTCACTTAAAAGTTATGTGAGTGGATGCCCCTAAGGTAAATTTAAGTCATTAAAGATTCTATACCCACCACTAAGTTTAGACTTGTAGTGCTTAGTGGTGTTTATCATCAATCATATTTTCCTTTGTTGACCTCATTTTTGGTTGAGGTTTAGTTTTTCCTCTATAGTAGCCTGAGGTCTAGCCATAGTATTTTCCTATTGACGATTCCTAGAAAACTAGACATGAAACCCTCATCACTAGAAATTCCAAACTCTTCTCTACTGAGCTTGAAGTTCCACATGTTGCTCTCAACCTCTAAATACTTAGTAGGTGGGGTCACTGTG
>NW_018228588.1:66490-68120 GCF_001263595.1 Phalaenopsis equestris
TAGCCACCCCCCCCTGGCCGGTCGGAAAAGCCAAAAACCGAGAGCAACTCACATGACACCTCACCCAAATCAAACCTAGAGGCCAGCTCATCCAAATCAAATTGAAGAGCTCCTCTGCCCTCCACCTAAGCAGCACAATGCACCCAAACTTATGCCCTGAGAGCCACCCCATGGCCATTTTTATAAAAACACCTACACAGTCCACCAAACTCAAATTAACTTCACCCACACCTTCACAATAGTGAAAGAAGCCAAAACCGAGAGGCCTCTCCAAACTTCACACAGAGCTTCCCTAAGATCCCCTCAGTGCATTCCAATCATTTTTCCTCACCCATTCCCATTGCCGGAGCTCAATTTCGAGCTTGAAACCCTGCCGAAAACCAGGACAGAGCCCAATACACGTCCACACTCCATCAAACTTCAATTACTTGTGCCCACACCTTTACAAGAGTGAAAGAAGCCAAAGCCCCATCAAATCCCCCTTCCACAGAGCCTCTACCATAGCTCTAGACCAACACCTGAAATCGAGCTTGGTCAAATTCATAACTAGGCCTTACACCAAGACCAGGGACTCAATCCCTAGCCTCCTTGGACCTCAAAAAACGTGCTGAGCACCTTTGATTGAAGCCTCCCTTCTCAGAGCAAAGGTATAAAACTTCACCTCAACCCGAGGATTCTCCATTTACTTAAGCTTGATTTCATGGCATCTTAACCATATGGATGTGTTTGTCTCACTTAGATGAGTCTATAGGATCAAACCCAAAGTGATTTGGTTGACTCTAGGCTGAGATCTTAAGGTTTTAGTGTGGAAGGTCACGGAATCATCCTACCGGGGACGATGACGAGGAGCCATTTGATCGAGCGTGTATCAATTAGACGGGGGAGATCGAGCCGGACAGCGCTTCGGGACATAAACCGCGGGCCGAGTCAGCAGCTACGTGGAAGATGACATCCAACCAGAGCGCGTCACGCATGCCTTCGAAGCTGCCTAGGATCTAGTCAGCACGCGTTGTTTAAATGGATAAATAGGGCTTTTTATATTTATTTAAATACCCTTAACTTAGAAAATTCATAACTTTGTGTAGAAAAATCACAAAAATAAAATAAAAATAACCCACCTGCTCAGTGAACAAAGGAGAACAATGAGGAACACATTTCAAGTCCATTTGGTGCATATTTTATTTTTAGTTAATTAAACACTATTCGGGATCATTTGATTCTCCATGCATAACGACACATCACCTTGACTTGGAATTTTAGCATGTTGTAGCCTCTGTCTGAGAAAGTATTCTCTGATTTTTCCAAAGTTAGAGGAGTCTCATATACAGAGACCCATATTTTTCAAGTTATTTCACATTATTTCTTTAAAATAATCACGGAAATTAGCATATTGGTTATAAAATCCTAAGAAAATTTTGCAAGGTCCACCATGACTACAGAAACCTTTGGAAATAATTTCATGGGTCATGACATTTAAAATACCCTTAAATTTTACAAACACTAAATCACTAAGATAATTAATTTTGAAAAAAATAAACATCTAAATGACTTCATTTTTGATCTCCAGTGTGATTTATGATCTAGAGAACTCATCATAAAAATTTCAAAATATTTTGAGTTCATTTGACAC